>NC_056725.1:456752484-456787484 GCF_019279795.1 Protopterus annectens | reverse complement strand
AGGTACAGCCACCCAGATTTAGCAGGAACTGGCCTACAAAGAATTGGTCCTTTCCAGTGTCAGACAGGCCACAAAGAGGCAGATACAGACGCCCTAGAGGTAGATCCCAGCCCCAAGGCTTATACAGGCCTAAGCAATGGGGTGCTTCTACCTCCAAAAGCAGAGAAGACAAATCACAACCTTACAGAAAACAGTCCCAATGACTTTCCTCTGCCAGAACCAAGCACTTGTCTTTTGGCGGCCCCCTTAGGGGGAAAACTAGCACTTTTTTCACCAAATTGGCACATGATTACCCAGAACCAATGGGTCTTGAACATAGTGTCTCAGGGCTACAGGTTCCACTTTCACACCCTGCCAAGGGCAAAAGGTATGCCAGACTTGCCACATAATCAATGGGCAGAGGCACAAAAGCAAGTTTCATCCCTCATGGACATGAGGGCCATTCAACGGGTACCACAACAAGAGCAGGGACAAGGATTTTACTCAAGACTTTTCTTGGTGCCAGAAAGGACAAAGCCTGGAGACCAGTACTGGACCTGTCTGTTCTAAACACATTTCTGGACATTCCAAAATTCAAAATGTTGACTCTGCAGCAGCTACTGCCCATGCTGGGCAAGAAGGCTTGGCTCGTAACTTTGGACCTAAAAGAGGCATATCTGCATGTCCCAATCAGACAATCTTGCAGAAGATACCTCAGATTCATAGCTGGCTCAATGCACTACCAATTCTCTGCACTGCCCTTTGGCTTATCTACTGCACCCAGGGTCTTCACAAAGTGCCTGGTACCAGTAAATGCATTTTGCAGACAAAGAGAAATTCAAATATATCCTTACTTGGACAACTGCCTTATTCAAGCAGAGAACAAAGACATTCTACTAAAGCATCTGGCGTTTGTAAAAAGATTACTAATTTGCCTAGGGTACACAGTAAACGAAAATAAATCAAAACTAGTACCCTCTCAAGAGATAATATTCCTGGGTGCAAGCTTAAATACAACTGCCCAGATGGCTTATCTCACGCCAGACAAAGGCAGCTGACTTCTTACTTCAGATTGTTGGCAACAAAGACCCAGTTATCTGCAAGAAAAATTCTGCAGGCTTTGGGCTTCATGGCATCCTGCATTCTGCTAATTCCATATGCCAGACTACATATGAGGAAACTACAATGGTATCTAAAAAGTGTTTGGACTCAACATTGCCACAGGCTGGAAACATTAATTACCCTCATTCCCTGCCTGCAACAGGAGTTTCGATGGTGGGCACAGGCCTGTCACCACAACAAGGGACAGCCATTCACTTTACCCACAGCCAGGCAGACACTAACAACGGATGCATCATATTATGCCTGGGGGGCCCACATGGCAGGAAAATGTATTCAGGGCACATGGCCCACAAGTCAGATGCATCTTCATATCAATCAAAAAGAGATGCTAGCTGTTCAGAATGCCCTGACAGCCTTCAAGGATCTACTTCATCCAGGACAGCTACTGATAAAGACGGACAATACTACAGTCATGTGGTACATAAACAAGCAGGGAGGCACACATTCCTACCCCCTCTGCAGACAAGCCATGACTTTGTGGGACACAGCATTGACTTATCAAGTTCACCTGCAAGCACAATTCCTGCCAGGAAAAATAAATACTCTGGCAGACGAACTAAGCAGAAACCTCATGGATCCCCACGAGTGGAAACTGGACCCACAAGTCTTCAGCATGATAACAAGGAAATGGGGATGCCCAGACATAGATCTATTTGCCTTCCTTCACAACTGCCAACTACAGAGATTCTGCACAAGGATTTATCACAAGCAAGCATGGAAAGTGGATGCCCTATCCTTCAGCTGGAAAAACCTAACAGTATATGCCTTTCCTTCACTGCCTCTCCTCCCCAAGGTACTCCTAAAGGTCAGACAAGAGAAGCCAAAAATGATACTGATTGCCCCAGACTGGCCATGCTAGCACTGGTACCCAATCCTAAAGAACTTGTCTCAAGATCCAGCCTGGACATTGCCCCAAACTTCTCACTTACTGACCCAACAAAACAATCAGATCCTGCACAGCCAACTCAGGATCTTAAATTTGGCAGCATGGCGGATAATGTAGTCATTCAGAACACTCCTCTTTCCAAAGCTGTAATGGATGTTATCTTGGAGGCCAGGAGGCCCAGTACCAGAAAACCTTATGCAGAAAAATGGAAGAGATTCTGTGCTTGGAACCAGGCACAAGGTATTGACACGTTTGTACGAAATATTCCTCAAATTTTACAATACGTAACTGAGATGATGGACAAAGGCCTATCCTTTTCATCAATTAAGATTCATGCCTCTGCTATTTCTGCCCATTACAATACAGAACCACCTATCTTTTCTCATCCTTTAATAAGCCAGTACCTCAGAGGGGACAAAAACATAAGACCTCCAAGGAGAGCACCAATACCTGCATGGGATCTCAATTATGTCTTGGAAAAACTCACACTGCCTCCTTTTGAGCCAGCCTCAACAGCTGATATAAAATTCTTATCCTGGAAAACAGCTCTGCTCCTAGCAGTAACCTCCACAAGACGAGTCTCAGAGTTACAAGCACTCATGGCTGTGGAACCTTTTATCATTTTCCATTCAGACAGGGTTTCTCTAAGGACAAACCCTACATTTATGCCTAAGGTGGTGTCCAGTGTGGCCCTTAACCAAACCATCCACTTGCCTACCTTTTATCCAAACCCACAGAACAAGGGTGAGAGACTTCTGCATTCTTTGGACATACACAGACAGCTACGCTTTTACTTGGACAGAACTAAAGCTTTCAGAAAGACTGAGCAACTTTTAGTGGCATATGCTGCAGGATCACAAGGAAACGCTATCTCAAAACAGACTATTTCAAAATGGATAGGCCATTGCATTCATTTCTGCTACTCACAGCATGGCAAATTAGTGCCTAAGGGCATTAGGCCACATTCTACCAGAGCAGCAGCCACTTCAGCAGCTTCTTCAGAGGTGTACCAACCAAAGACATCTTAGAGGCTGCAACTTGGAGTTCAGTGCACACTTTTACAAAGCACTACCACTTACCTCTCTACTCTAAATCCAGAGCAGGCTTTGCCACTGCAGTTCTGCAGGGCCTCATAGCCTCTCCTAATCCTATTTAGCCCAGCCACCCATCCTCAGCTTTGGGATTCAACCCAAGAGTAATGACTGCAACAGTGAAACATGATGAACATAGTACAGTTGTGTACCTACCATAAATGTAGATGTTTGAGCGTGTTCACTGTTGCAGTCCAGGTTACCCTCCCACCATCCCCCTTTCATTTGCTGGATCTTATCTGTACTTCTCTATTCTATACAACCTATGTGGTGTATTTGCTTGTAGATGAAGGAAATATTTACGTTAGTGCATGCATTCTTATTGGCATAATCTATTTAGCCTACCCTTTTGGGGGCACCTGACATCTGGGTCAAGAAAAACTGAAGAAAATGGCGTCGGCTGCATCTTTTATACCCCTGGCGCACTGATGTCAGGGAAGAGGTGACAGCAACCGACGCCGGACCAAGATTTTGGAATTCAGGCCGACTGCGGGTAGCCTGCCAGCAGGATAACCCAAGAGTAATGACTGCAACAGTGAATACACTCGAACATCTACATTTATGGTAGGTACACAACTGTACTTTCTTATTCATTAAGCAGTACATTAGGGGTACACTCCTGCTATAAGCACCATACTTGACAACACTATGAATGGTGTACAATTGCTTACATTCTGCACCTCTTTTGAAGTAAGTGCCATCCATTAACCATATATTTGTAGCTGTCATGTCTTGCAAATTTGCATCTGTTGTCAGCACTACCACCTTGATATGATTGCTCATATCTTCACAGGACTGTTTTAGGAATACACCATTTTTAAGTGGGAATTGGGTGACATCAAAGTTGAATAGAGCTAATGCAATACAGTTTACACCACGTCTTCCCTTAGAACGGACACGCTTAACAGTCTGAAGCGTGGATCGTCTGTTAGGCAAATACGGTGCAAATTCCAGGGAAGTGGAGGCTACAGCATCGTCTACAATGACACATGGTGTATCTCTGGAAAGGGATGCCCTTTGCTTCAACTCTGTTCTAATGCGATATTTTTCCACTTCTTGTGGTTCACCTGCATGGGAATGCTCAACGGATTTCACAAGCTCTTCACCATCGGTTTCAGCGATATTGATGGCTCTAGCTGTACATTTACCGGTAATTTTATATTTGCAATGCCAGTATTTACGTGTTTTAGTCTTTTTCTCTAACTGGTAGACGTATCCGTTTAATACCAGTATTTCTCCACCTCGTTGAGACTTTTCAGTTTTGTAACTATGTCCCAGGACACCGGGCGCTAACCTACACATATCAGCCATGTCTCTTAGCATGGTAGTGCTAGTTCACTCGTAATGATTTGATACTTGTAACCTTAATGGCTGTGTCAATTACCAGATTACCACTTAATTGCACTCTGCTGTTTTCGGTGATTAATGATTCGGTGGAATGTATTTTCGTACTAGTGTGTTTTCGTTGGTTAGTGTTCGGTTGTTTGCAATTCGGTGATTTATGCGTTCGGCCATAAGTACTAGATCCATATACATATATATATATATATATATATATATATGTGTGTGTGTGTGTGTGTGTATTTATATAGTTATAGACATATATAGTTTTTAAAAGTATTTTTTAAGGCTACATATGGAATGTTACATAGATTGGATCATCATAGTTCTTAGTTTCTGTAGTTAGTGTGAGTGGTGTCAGGACTTCTGAAATATTTACACCTTCACAGCATAGATACCATACTCTTCTCTAAGGCCCATTTGTTTTGGAAGTGATGCAGTAAAGTGTAAGTGTGCCCTGCATGTCTCTGCCATCCGCCCAGCAGTTGTACTGAAGAATTCCCAAGGTTTCCTTATGTGAATTCATGCCTGTACTTCCAGATTCTTGGGTAGATACTAGTGGTCCAGAAGACCATTACAAGCCTAGCTCAATTTTCCAATTGCCTGAAAGCACTGCCTGCTTAAGTGACTTGTTCAAGGTTACATAGTAGGCAATCAGAAGCTGAGGGAATGAAACCCTGTACCACCAAAAGAAGCATCTCATTATTAGCTCATAGTTTTAATCCTCTGCAATAACTGCCAGATTTCCTTAAGTTTCATCTCATTTTCCTGTGTTAACATGCTGTCTGTACTAATATTTGTTTTTGCCTTTGCAGGCATTGATGTTCATTTTGTCCATGTGAAACCACCTCATCTACGAGCAGGCTGTTCAGCAAAGCCACTTTTAATGATTCATGGCTGGCCGGGCTCCTTCTATGAGTTCTACAAGGTCATTCCTCTCCTGACAGATCCTAGTAGACATGGCTTAAGTGATGATGTAGTCTTTGAAGTCATCTGCCCCTCTATTCCTGGATATGGCTTTTCAGAGGCACCTAGGAAAAAGGGTAAGTGAACTTCACGGTTATTTTAGTGTTTTGTTGTTTCAGAACTCAATTCCTGCAAGT
Source organism: Protopterus annectens (assembly GCF_019279795.1). Classification (NCBI taxonomy): domain Eukaryota; kingdom Metazoa; phylum Chordata; order Ceratodontiformes; family Protopteridae; genus Protopterus; species Protopterus annectens. The sequence continues at coordinate 456,781,962 of NC_056725.1, read as the reverse complement.
GGAGACAAATTAAAAACTTGTATTATAGAGAAAAACTGTAATATAGTTGTTAGTTATACTGGATGTTCTTCGTGTTTCACTGTTGCAGTCATTACATTTGGGTAATCTGCTGGCAGGTTGCCCTCAGCCTGAATAACAAAGTCTTGGGTCCTGCATCGTTTACTGTCTCCTCTTCCATGATGTCAGGTCGTCAGGGGTATAAAACATGCAGCCGACGCCATTTTATTCAGTCTTTCTTGCCGCACGGTGCCCGAAGCAGAAGCAGTTCGCAAGTGCTGGTCGGCCGACTCCTATTGCATTAGCTCTATTCAAATTCGAGTTTCAGAACCAAAGTCTTCAAACTAAAGCTAAGTACCCCACTGGGGAAACTTTTTCTTGCTCCTTACCGATGTCAGTAAAAGTTAATAATTGCATTACTTGTGGGAAGCAAATACCTCATAAGGATTTTCATTTGTACTGTATTCCTTACCTAGGCCCAGATCATAATGTGCATTGCTGTCGGTTGTGTGCTAGATTTAACCAATGCACTATTAAGCGTCTGTATATTTTTGCTTCTAAATATTTTGGATCAAGATTTAATTACCCTGAAATGTCGTCGGTTAGCAATCCGACTACCGGAGTTCACAAAAAACGCAAAGAAAAAGACAGAGACAGACCATCGAGGTCCAAAACCGATGACGAAACTTCTCCTAAGCCAGTCACCAGTTCGCCGGTACTCAGTGAGGCGCTTTCGCAGCCCCTGATACGCGCTACTTTTGAGTTGCAGGCCTCTACCAAGACCCATGCAGAGTGCGGTATGCCACGACATTCTCAGAGTATTGAACCCGCGGATGTCTCTCCCTTGGATGGGTCTGGAGCCACTGAGCAGCCACCGGCTTCTCAGGGTGTTTTCAGGCCTCAACATTTTTATATAAAACCGATGCCAGCCTCAAAAACAAGATCAAAAACATTTTTTGTGTACAAAAAAACAATGCATGAGCCACTTGCTCAGGGCCCTATGCCTAAAAAACAGATGATCAAAATGGCTGAGGACTTAATTACCTTGAAAAGGGGTTCCCAACCCCACCATGCTAAGAGGCCTAGGCAAGGCACTGATTATGAATCTTCAGATCAGGTTTCCATTTCTTCTGATATTCTTCATGTTTCACTGTTGCAGTCATTACATTTGGGTAATCTGCTGGCAGATTGCCCTCAGTCGGCCTGAATTCCAAAGTCTTGGGTCCTGTGTCAGTTGCTGTCTCTTCTTCCGTGACGTAAGGTCGTCAGGGATATAAAACAGGCAGCCAACACCATTTTCTTTAGTCTTTCTTGCTGCACGGTGCCTGAAGCAGAAGCAGTTCACAAGTGCTGGTCGTCCGACTCCTGAAATTTTCGAATTCGGGTTTTAGAACCGAAGTCTTCACTAAAGCTAAGTACCCCATTGGGGAAACTTTTTCTTGCTCCATACCGATGTCAGTAAAAGTTAATAATTGCATTATTTGTGGGAAGCAAGTACCTCATAAGGATTTCCATTTGTACTGTATTCCTTGCCTAGGCCCTGAACATAACGTGCCCAGCTGTTGGTTTTGTGCTAGATTTAACAAACGCACTATTAAGCGTCGGTATATCTTTGCCTCTAAATATTTTGGAAACAGATTTAACTGTCCTGAAATGTCATCGGATAGCAATCTGACTACCGGAGTTCACAAAAAACGCAAAGAAAAGGACAAAAGGACAGAGACAGACCGTCGAAGTCCAAAACCAACGACGAAGCTTCTCCTAAGCCAGTCGCCAGTTCGCCGGTACTCAGTGAGGCACTTTTGCAGCCCCTGATACCCGCTACTTTCGAGTCACAGGCCTCTACTGAGACCCATGTGGAGTCCGGCACGGCGTGAAATTCTCAAAGTATTGTACCCGCGGATGTCTCTCCCTCGGATGGGTCCGGAGCCGCTGAGCAGGCACCGGCTTCTGAGGGTATCTTCAGGCCTCAGCATTTCTATATAAAACCGACACCAGCTTCAAAATCAAAGAAAAAAGCAACTTCTAAAGCTAAAAAACCAACGCATGAGCCACGTGCTCCGGCCTCTATAACCAAAAAGCAGATTATCAAAATGGCTGAAGGCCTAATTACCTTAATCAGGGGTTCCCAACCCCCTCCTGATAAGAGGCCTAGGCAAGACCCTGATTATGAATCTTCAGATCAGGTTGCTATTTCTTCTGATTCCTATTCTGATCAAGAATTTTCTATATCACCCTATGAGGATTCTGATGCAGAGGAATCTATCCCATCTGCATCTCCTCCTGAAGATTATTCCTTTGGGGAAACCTTGCATACTTTGAGGGAGCACTTTCACTGGGAGAGTCAAGATTTCTCAGAATCAAAAAAGAGGCTTAGGGATTTCTTTCTTCTCCTTCAGCACAGGCCTTTAGCCATACCTCCTGTTTTAGATATTGTGGATGATGTGTTTTCGGAGTCAAGCTTGACTCCAGACTCCTTACCTCTGGCTCCTAGCAAGCCAGACAGATATTACAGGGTTCTTGACTCACACAAATTTTTATTTAAAAACCCTGCTGCTGACCCTGAAACTATTTCACAGGGTCCAAAAGGTGTAAAGGCATCAACAGCAAAAAATCCTACCCCCTCTGATAGAGATTCCAGGGCACTGGATAGATGGGGAAAGAAGGTTTATACATCTGCAACCTTGGCAACTAGGGCCTTAAACTGCCAGTTTCATATGCTCAAGTATCAACAGCATGTTATGGGATTACTGAAACAGAAAATGATGTTGATTTCTGAATGTGCAGAAAATAAAGAATTGCAGGAATTATTGCATGCAGCAGAACAAGTTGGAAAGCATACTTTGCAATGTGGTTTTGATTCCTTAGAGGCCTCCTGCAGGGCCGCAGTTACTGGATATGTGATTAGAGGGCATACCTGGCTAAAAGAGCAAAATTTGCGTGATCATGTTAAAGCTAAACTGCTGGATGCACCTTTACAGCATGATACTCTGTTTGGTTTTAAGGCAGAAGAGGTTTTAAAGAAAATGGAAGACAAAGCTAAGTCTATGCAAACTGTAAAAGACTTCTTACACGTGCAGCCACCAAGATTCAGTAGACACTGGCCTACAAAAAATTGGTCCTTTCCTGTGTCCGACAAAGCTCCACGGGGCAAATCCAGGTGCCCTAAAGGTTCTAGATACCAGTCACAGGATTCTTACAGGTCAAAGCAATGGGGTGCTTCTACCTCGAAATCTGGAGGAAATAAAGTACAACCCTACAGTAAACAGTCTCAGTGACTTCCCTCTGCCATCACCAAGCACTTATCTTTTGGCAGCACCCTTAGGGAGAAAATTAGCACTTTATGCTCAAAATTGGCAGTTAATAACCCAGGGCAAGTGGGTGTTAAACATAGTATCTCAGGGATACAGATTCCACTTCCACACTGCCAATTTCAAATGGTTGGCCAGATCTGCCAAAACATCAATGGGCAGAGGCACAGAAACAAGTTACATCCCTCGTGGATATGGGGGCTATTCAGCCAGTGTCAGAACAGGAAAAAGGACAAGGGTTTTACTCTAGACTGTTTTTGGTACCCAGAAAAGACAAGGCCTGGCGCCCAATGCTGGATTTATCAATTTTGAACACGTTCCTGGACATTCCAAAATTCAAAATGCTAACTTTGCAGCAGCTTCTGCCCATGCTGGGCAAGAACGCTATTAGTGACTTTAGACTTAAAAGAGGCATACCTGCATATCCCAATAAGGGAATCATGCAGAAGATACCTCCATTTCAAGGCTGGCTTTATGCATTACCAATTCTCTGCACTGCCCTTTGGCTTATCTACTGTGCCCAGGGTCTTTACAAAGTGCCTGGCACCAGTAATTGCATTTTGCAGACAAAGAGGAATACAAATCTACCCTTACTTGGATGACTGTCTCATTCAAGCAGAGAGCAATGACATTCATCAGCATCTGGCGTTTGTGAAAAGGCTTCTAACATGCCTAGGGTACACAATAAATGAAAAGAAATCACAACTGGTACCCTCACAAAAGATAACATTCCTGGGTGCAAGCTTGAATACAACTGCCCAGATGGCTTTCCTCATGCCAGACAAACAAAGGCAACTGACTATTTACTTCAAACAGATGGCAACAAAAACCCAGTTATCTGCAAGACAAATTCTGCAGGTTTTGGGGTTCATGGCATCCTGCATTCTACTGATTCCATATGCAAGACTGCATATGAGGAAACTACAGTGGTACTTAAAAAGTTTATGGAGTCAGCATTGTCACAGTCTGGAAACAATGTCACAGTCTGGAAACAATGATTCCGCTCATTCCCTGCCTACAACAGGAGTTTCTTTGGTGGGCAGAGGCATGTCACCAAAACATGGGACAGTCCTTCACTCTACCCCCTGCCAACCATACCTTAACTATGGATGCATCGGACTATGCATGGGCGGCCCACATGGCGGGAAGATGCATTCAGGGCATATGGACCCCAAAACAAATACATCTGCATATCAACCAAAAAGAGATGTTAGCAGTTCAAAATGCCCTGACAGCCTTCATGGACCTACTTCATCCAGGACAACTACTGATAAAGATGGACAACACCACAGTTATGTGGTACATAAACAAGCAGGGGGGCACACACTCATACCCCCTTTGCAGACTAGCCATGGCATTGTGGGACACAGCCTTGACTTGCCAAGTACATCTTCAAGCTCAATTCCTGCCAGGAAAACAAATACTTTGGCAGACAACTTAAGCAGAAACCTTATGGACCCTCATGAGTGGAAATTGGATCCACAAGTCTTCAGCATGATAACAAAGAAATGGGGGAGCCCGGACATAGACCTTTTTGCCTGTCCTCGGAATTATCAACTGGACAAATTCTGCACAAGGACTTATCACAGACAAGCATGGAAAGTGGATGCCCTATCTTTCAGTTGGAAAAACCTATCAGTTTACGCCTATCCTCCTCTGCCTCTTCTTCCCAAGGTCCTACTAAATGTCAGACAAGAAAAAACAAAAATTATACTAATTGCCCCGGACTGGCCCAGCCAACACTGGTACCCAATCCTAAGGAATATGTCTCAGTTCCCAGCTTGGTAGTTGCCTCAAATACCTCACTTACAGTCTCAGCAACACAATCAGATCCTGCGCAATCAGCTCCAAACACTGAACCTGGCAGCATGGCTGATCATGTAGTTATTCAAATAACTCCTCTCAGTAAATCTGTGATGGATGTCATTTTGGAAGCCAGGAGGTCTAGTACTAGAAAATCCTATGCTGATAAATGGAAGAGATTTTGTGCTTGGAACCAAACACAAGGAACTGACACAGAAGAGCTAAATATTCCTCAGATTTTACAATACTTGACTGAGATGCTTGACAAAGGCCTATCTTTTTTATCATTAAATATCCATGCATCTGCCATCTCGGCTCATTACAACACAGAGCCACCGATCTTTTCTCACCCTTTGATAAAACAGTATCTTAGAGGGGCCAACATTTTAAGGCCTCCCAGAAGATCACCAATTCCTGCATGGGACCTCAATTTTGTGTTGGAAAAGCTCACCCTGCCTCCATTTGAACCAGCTGCTACTGCAGATCTAAAATTTTTAGCATGGAAAACAGCTTTTCTCCTGGCAATTACTTCAGCAAGAAGGGTTTCAGAGCTACAGGCCCCCATGGCTGTGAAGCCTTTTATCATATTCTACCCAGACAGGGTGTCCCTCAGGACCAATCCTTCCTATATGCCTAAGGTGGTTTCCACTGTGGCTCTTAACCAAACTATTCATCTGCCAACTTTTTATCCAAATCCGCAGAACAAGGGGAGCGGATTCTGCATTCCTTGGATGTACACAGACAACTAAGATTTTACTTGAGCAGGACTAAAGCTCTAAGAAAAACTGAGCAGCTACTGGTGGCATTTTCTGCAGGATCAGAGGGAAAGGCTATTTCAAAGCAGACTATTTCAAAGTGGATAAGCCACTGCATTCGTTTCTGTTACTTACATCATGGGCATTAGGTCTCATTCCACCAGGGATGCAGCTACATCAGCAGCTTTTCTCAGAGGGGTACCAACCAAAGACATTCTAGAAGCTGCTACTTGGAGTTCTGTTCATACTTTTACAAAGCATTACCATTTGCTTCTTTTCTCTAAGTCCAGGGTGGGCTTTGCCACTGCAGTTCTGCATGGCCTTATAGCAGCCCCTAATGCTGTTTAGCTCCAGCCTCCCATCCATAGCTTTGGAATTCTACCTAAATGTAATGACTGCAACAGTGAAACATGAAGAACATAGTACAGTTGTGTACACTTACCATAAACGTAGATGTTCGAGTGTATTCACTGTTGCAGTCTGGGTTACCCGCCCGCCATCCCCCTTTTTATTCTGGAGTCTCTCTGTCCTTCACTATATTCTACAACCTTTGTGGTGTATTTGCTTTTAGATGAAGGTAAAGTTTATGTTGTTGCATGTATATATACTTTATATATATTTTTGCTCCCCATTTGGGGGGCACCTGACATCTGGAGCAAGAAAAACTAAAGAAAATGTCTTCTCTTGCCTGTTTTATACCCCTGATGACCTGACATCATGGAAGAAGAGACAGCAACCGACGCAGGACCCAAGACTTTGGAATTCAGGCCGACTGAGGGCAACCTGCCAGCAGATTACCCAAATGTAATGACTGCAACAGTGAATACACTCGAACATCTACATTTATGGTAAGTGTATACAACTGTACTATTCCTCTTCTGATCAGGAATTTTCTGTTCCACCCTATGAGGATTCTGATGCAGAAGAATCCATCCCATCTACATCTCCTCCTGAGGATTATTCTTTTGGAGAAACTTTGCATACTTTAAGGGAACATTTTCACTGGGAGAGTCAGGACTTCTCTGAATCAAAAAAGAGGCTTAGGGATTTCCTTCTTCTTCCTTTTGAACCAGCAGCTACTGCGGATATAAAATTTCTATCTTGGAAAATAGCTTTCCTCTTGGCAGTCACTTCAGCAAGAAGGGTTTCAGAACTACAGGCTCTCATGGCTGTGGAGCCTTTTATTACATTTTACCCGGACAGGGTGTCCCTCAGGACCAATCCTTCTTTTATGCCTAAGGTGGTATCCAGTGTGGCTCTTAACCAGACAATTCACCTGCCAACATTTTACCCAAATCTGCAGAACAAGAGGGAGCAGATTCTGCATTCATTGGATGTACACCGACAACTAAGATTCTACTTAACAGGACCAAATCTCTAAGAAAGTCTGAGCAACTACTGGTGGCATTTGCTGCAGGATCAGAGGGGAAGGCTATATCAAAGCAGACTATTTCTAAGTGGATAAGCGACTGTATTCATTTCTGCTACTTGCACCATGGTAAACCTGTGCCAAAGGGGATCAAGTCACATTCCACCAGGGCTGCCTCTACCTCAGCAGCTTTTCTCAGAGGGGTTCCAACCAAAGACATTCTAGAGGCTGCTACTTGGAGCTCTGTTCATACCTTCCCAAAGCATTATCATTTGCTTCTCTTCTCCAAATCCAGGGCAGGCTTTGCCACTGCAGTTCTGCAGGGCCTTATAGCCACTCCTAATGCTATTTAGTTCCATCCTCTCATCCATAGCTTTGGGATTCTACCCAAATGTAATGACTGCAGCAGTGAAACATGAAGAACATAGTACAGTTGTGTACAATTACCATAAATGTAGATGTTCGAGTGTATTCACTGTTGCAGTCCGGGTTACCCACCCGCCATCCCCCTTTTTTCAATACCTTTTCTTTCCTTCACTATATACTAAAGCTTTTGTGTTGTATTTGCTTTTAGATGAAGTTAAAGTTTATGTTGCTAAAAGTGCATTTGCATATATTTCTGTTTTTATATATATATATATATATATATATATATATATATATATATATACATTTTTGCTCCCCATTTGGGGGGCACCTGACATCTGGGGCAAGAAAAACTGAATAAAATGGTATCGGCTGCATGTTTTATACCCCTGACGACCTGACGTCATGGAAGAGGAGACAGCAACCAAAGCAGGCCCCAAGACTTTGTTATTCAGGCCGACTGAGGGCAACCTGCTAGCAGATTACCCAAATGCAATGACTGCAACAGTGAATACACTTGAACATCTACAATTATGGTAAGTGTACACAACTGTACTTTTCTCATATTGTACAACACTATTTAGAAGAATTGTTAATTTCATCACTTTACATTACCATTAAGGCAGGATGCAAGGTTATTTATATGTTGTTTGGAGAAGAGTCATATGAGGTAGTGGCATATGTTTTCTTTACATTAGACTGTGTGTGGTAAGAAGTGGTCCAGCTTTGCCATCCTTCAAGTCTGAATGCCCCAGATATTAGGATCACTCCTCAGATCTAACTAGTCTTCTGGTTGGTTGGTTTTGCCCCTAATTCCATCATGCAACTCTCTGCATTGGTTTCATTTCTTCAGTGCCAAACTACTCTGGCACATTAAACTAAGTTCAGATTGCTGTCATGTCAGTTTTTTTCACTTGGATATTTTGGTCCTCCTTACCAGAATGAAGAAGTGCTTCATGCTTTCTTTCCTTTCACATTTGTTAATCGTGCTCTAGTTTTGGGTGTTGCTATTTGCTGTTTCTGGTGCTTCTCTCTCCATGCCATATTTGGCTTTTAAAGCAGACATGCCAGAGCCCATTTTGGAGCATTTGCTTGCAGTTGAGTCATTTCACCCACTTGTAGACACAGTGTTTGTGTTGCCTCACATGGTCACCAGACCAATGGTACACTGTCTATTTAGATTTTAATAAAGCTACTCACAGACACAGATGAGAGAAACTACAAAATTACCAGATAAAGAAGGCCCTGTCAGGCAGACAGACTGCTCCTGAGTTAGACTCGTCATCTGTCTCTTGACAGCCAGTCTCAAGTGTCAGTCCAGGCTTTCATAAAGGCTGGTGATAAAAAGTCTGAAGGTTATTGTGCATCAGCAGTCCAACCTTCAACATTTTGGTCTCAGTACCTTCGAACATACTTTGTCTGAATAATGATACTGTTAGGGAAATGGTTAGGGTAAACACACATGATTAAGAATGGAAAGAGGACCCTAACCCTGCTGCTGCCCCTAAGTCAAGCCTACACATTACCTTACAAAAAAAACTTTCCTTAATAGTACCCCTTTACAACACATACATACACACACACACACACACACACACACACACACACACACACACACACACACACACACACACACACACACTTAACATAAACACATTTGCACATTACATCTATCCCTTACCTAGCCCTTACTCTAGCCTTCATTCACAAACAGGTCACATAAACACACATACATGGTCACACACACACACACACACACACACACACACACACACACACACACACATATGCACTTGTGTGTGATATTTCAATATGTGTATGTGTGTGTATATATATATATATATATATACAATTTTTCTTACTGACTTTTACTTCTTCTGCATTTGCTTTTCCTTTTAATTACTTAATTCATTATACCTTAATAGCTATGGCCTGTTATGTAATGCACAACATGGCTTTTGCAATGCTTTCAGTACCTTGTCCACCCTGGCAATAGCCACTGATACTACTTATTGCAACCTGAGTGAAGGACTCATTATGGCAGGTTCCTTTGCTGATATGACAATGGCTTTTGAAACAGTCAACCATATCCTTTTTCTGAATAAACTTCAAAGACTTGGCTTTGGAGATAACATAATTTGATTTCACAAGTATCTGGAACATGTTACCTTCCAAGTCCATAGTATTGTCCCACCCTGTACTGCTGCAATGCTTATCACAGGTGAACTGCTAGGTTCTCTGCCAGATGTTCTTCGTGTTTCACTGTTGCAGTCATTACATTTGGATTTTCTGCTTGCATGTAGCCCTCAGTCGGCCTGATTAACAAAGTCTTGGGTCGTGCGTCAGTTGCTGTCCCTTCTTCCATGACGTTCGGTCGTCAGGGGTATAAAACATGCAGCCGACACCATTACATCAGTCTTTCTTGCCATGCGGTGACCAAAGCAGTAGCAGTTCGCAAGTGCCGGACGGCCGACTCCTGAAATTTTCATTTTCGAGTTTCAGAACCCAAGTCTCCAACTAAAGCTGAGTACCCCGTTGGGGAAACTTTTTCTTGCTCCTTCCCGATGTCAGTAAAAGTTAATAATTGCATTACTTGTGGAAAGCAAATACCTCATAAAGATTTTCATTCGTACTGTATTCCTTAGATAAAACCAAAAGAATTTGTTGCTCCACATTGCTATTGTTAGCGTGGTGATTACTTTTTTGGAAATATTGGCAGTTGAAAAGTGGATTCAGTGAAGGGTTTCCATTCACCTTACAATAACTGTTGGTGCCTACCGTCTAAGTATTGGAAGAGGGCCGTTTTACACCAGCAACCGCTGTTTTTTGGATGTACTGTATTCCTTGACTAGGCCTTGACCACGACGTACCTTACTGTCGGTTTTGTGCTTTATTTAATCAACGCACTATCCGTCGTCGGTACATTTTTGCCTCTAAATATTTCGGTTCTCGGTTTAATTATCCAGAAATATCATAGGTTAGTTATCCGACTACCGAGATTCTGGAAAAAATGCAAAGATAAAGACAGAGACAGGCTGCCGAGGTCCAAAACTGCTGACGACGCTTCTCCTAAGCCAGTCGCCAGTTCACCGATACTCATTGCGACACTTTCACAGCCCCTGATACCCGCTACTTCTGATTTGCAGGCCTCTACTGAGACCCATTCAGAGTCCGGTATGCCGCAAGATGTTTCAACTATGTAACCCGCGGATGTCTCTACCTTGGATGGGTCCAGAGCTGCTGTGCAGGCACCAGCTTCTGAGGGTGTATTCAGGCCTAAGGACTTGCATATTAAACTGATGCCTCCTTCTTCTGTTAGGCCTAAATCTCGAACCATGCCTAAAAACCGACATCCAGGCCACATGCTCAAGCCTCTATGCCCAAAAAACATGGCTGAAGATCTAATAACTCTAATCAGGGGTAGCCAATCCCCCCCCCCCCTTTCTAAGAGGCCTAGGACTGAAGTGGTTTATGAATCTTCTGACCAGGATTCTGTTTTTTCTGATTCTTCTGATGATCTGGATTTGCACTTATCTACTTATGAGGATTCTGATGCAGAGGACTCCATTTCCCTCTACTTCTCCTCCAGAGGATTTTTCTTTTGGGGAAACCTTACATACTCTAAGGGAGCATTTCCACTGGGAAAGCCAGGATTTTTCTGATTCAGAAAAGAGGCTTAGGGATTTCTTACTCCTACCTCAGCATAGGCCTTTAGCTATTCCTCCTGTACTAGACATTGTTGGTGATGCTTTTTCAGAATCTAGTTTGGCCCCTGATTCCTTGCCTCCTGCTCCCAGAAAACTATACAGATACTACAGGGTCCCTGAGTCACACAAGTTCCTTTTTAAAAATCCTATTGTGGATCCAAAGACTATTTCACAGGGGCCCAAGGGCATTAAGGCTTCTACTGCTTAAAATCCTACCCCTTCTGATAGAGACTCCAGGGCGCTGGATAGATGGGGTAAGAAGGTTTACACTTCTGCAACATTGGCCATTAGGGCTTTAAACTGCCAGTTTCATATGTTAAAGTATTAGCAACATATTATTGGATTGCTTAAACAGAAAATTATGTTGATTCCTGACTGTGTGGAAAATAAAGAATTACAGAATGTAATGCATTCTGCTAAACAAGTTGGAAAACTTACTTTGCAGTGTGGTTTAGATTCATTAGAGGCCTCTTGCAGAGCCACTGTTACTGGGTCTGTGCTCAGAAGGCATACTTGGGTTAAGGAGCAATCTTTGCCTGATCATGTTAAAGCTAAATTGTTGGATGCGATGCTCCCTTAAATCAGGACCGCCTGTTTGGCAACAAGGCTGAGGAAGTTCTTAAAAAGATGGAAGATAAAGCTAAATCCATGCAAACTGTTACAGATTTCTTACAAGTTCAGCCTCCTTGATTTAGTAGGCATTGGCCCTCTAAGAATTGGTCCTTTCCAGCCCCTTTCAGGTCTTCTCAAGCCAAACCCAGACTCAGCAAAAACCCCAGGTTTCAGTCCCAGGGGACACACAGGACTAAGCAGTGGGGGGCCTCCACTTCCAAATCTGGGAGTAACAAGACTCCCCCCTATGGTAAACCGTCTCAATGAATTCCTTTTAAAATTTCCAAGCACTTATCAACTGACTGCCCCTTTGGGGGAAAGATTGCTCTTCAAGCAAAGAATTGGGAACTCATTACCCAGGACAAATGAATTTTAAATATAGTGTCCCAGGGATACAGATTTCACTTCCACACGTTGCCAACACCAAGTGGGTGGCCAGACCTACCCCCCAAATCAGTGGGCAGAGGCCCAAAAACAAGTACTTTCTCTCTTAAGCATGGGGGCTATTCAGCTGATACCAGAAGAGGAAAAGGGACAAGGTTTCTACTCAAGACTTTTCCTGGTACCCAGAAAAGACAATTCATGGCTTCCTATCCTGGACCTGTCTACTCTAAACACCTTTTTGGAGATTCCAAAATTCAAGATGCTGACTCTTCACAAGTTACTTCCTATGCTAGGCAAAGATGCCTGGTTGGCAACACTAGATTTAAAAGAAGCATACCTACACGTCCCAATCAGGGAATCTTGCAGAAGATACCTACACTTCAAAGCAGGCTACACGCACTATCAGTTCTCTGCACTTCCCTTTGGCTTATCTACTGCACCCAGGATAGTCACAAAGTGCCTAGCTCCAGTTATTGCATTTTGTAGGCAAAGAACTATTCAAATATACCCATACCTGGACGATTGTCTAATTCAGGTAGAAAGCCAGAACATACTTTTGAATCATCTGGCCTTTGTACAAAGAGTTCTAACTTGTCTGGGGTACACCATAACAAAAAGAAATCACACCTAGTACCCTGTCAACAAATTATTTTCCTGGGAGCAAGCTTGAATACAACTTCCCAGATGGCCTACCTCATACCAGAAAAACAAATTCATTTGACAACCTACTTCAAACAAGTGGCCACAAAAACCCTGCTATCTGCAAGACAAATATTGCAAGCCTTGGGGTTCATGGCCTCCTGCATTCTTCTAATTCCATATGCAAGACTGCATATGAGGAAACTACAATGGTATCTAAAAAGCCTATGGTGTCAACATTCTCAGGATCTAGAAGCAATGATTCCTATCATACCTTGACTATGCCCAGAGTGCCTTTGGTGGGCAGAGGCCTGCCACCAAAACAAGGGGCTACCTTTCACATCACCCCCTGCCACCCAAACCCTAACAACAGACGCATCAGACTATGCATGGGGGGGCTCACTTGGCAGGGAAGTGCGTTCAGGGCAAGTGGAACCCAAATCAAATGCACCTTCATGTCAATCAAAAAGAAAAGCTAGCTGTACAGAATGCATTGACAGCCTTCAAGGACTACCTTCATCCAGGACAATTAATGATAAAGACAGACAACACCACAGTTATGTGGTACATTAGCAGGGGGGGTACACACTCCTACCCCCTTTGCAGACTAGCCATGGCATTGTGGAACACAGCATTGACCTACCAAATACAACTACAACTCAATTCCTGCCAGGAAAGCTGAATACTCTGGCAGACGAACTAAGCAGAAACCTCATGGACCCACACAAATAGAAACTGGAACCACAGATTTTCAACATGTTGACACGCAAATGGGGGAGCCCAGACATAGATCTTTTTGCCTCACCCCAGAACTATCAGTTGGACAAATTTTGCACAAGAACTCATCACAAAAAGCCTGGAAAATGGATGCTCTATCCTTCAGCTGGAAAAACCTGTCAGTCTATGCCTTTCCCCCTCTGCCTCTGCTTTCCAAAGTTCTACTAAAACTCAAACTGGACAAACCAAAAATGATTTTGATTGCTCCAGACTGGCCTCGCCAGCACTGGTACCTACTCCTATGCAATGTGTCACACCTTCCACCATGGCACCTGCCTCAGACACATTACTTACTGTCTCAGCAGAACAACCAAATTCTGCACACTCAGCTCTAAACTTTGAATCTTGCAGCATGGCTAATTACCTAAATTCACCCTTAGCATCCCTCAGCAAACCTGTGATGGGTGTCATTTTGGAGGCAAGAAGGCCTAGTACTAGAAAATCTTATGCTGACAAATGGAAAAGATTCTGTGCCTGGAATCATTCTCAAGGGATAAGCACAGCAGTGACCAACATTCCTCAGATTTTGCAATACTTAACTGAGATGCTTCACAAGGGCCTGTCCTTTTCTTCCATAAAAATCCATGCCTCAGCCATTTCAGCTCATTACAACGCAGAACCTCCCCTCTTCTCTTATCCTCTGCTAAAGCAGTATCTCAGAGAGGCCAAAAACTTAAGACCACCCAGGTGAGCTCCAACCCCTACCTGGGACCTCAATTTTGTATTATAAAAGCTTACTCTCCCTCCTTTCGAGCCAGCTGCTACTGCAGACTTAAAATTTCTCTCCTGGAAAACAGCTTTCCTTTTAGCAGTCACTTCAGCTAGAAGGGTTTCTGAATGACAGGCTGTTATGGTAGTGGAGCCTTTCATCATTTTTCATGTGGACAGGGTATCTCTCAGGACCAATCCATCCTTCATGCCTAAGCTGGTATCCAGTGTGGCTCTTAATCAGCCCATTCAATTGCCAACTTTCTTTCCCAATCCACAGAACAAGGGGGAGCGGATTCTGCATTCATTGGATGTACACAGACAAGTTAGATTTTACTTAAAGAGGACAAAATTTCAAAGAAAATCTGAAAAACTGCTGGTGACATTTGCTGCAGGGGCAGAGGGAAAGGCTATTTCAAAGCAAACCATTTCCAAATGGATAAGCCATTGCATTTATTTCTGCTATATGCACCATGGAAAAACTATCCCCCGGGGGATCAGATCCCATTCCACCAGGGCTACATCTACTTCTACAGCCTTTCTCAGAGGTGTTCCTACCAGGGACATTCTAGAAGCTCCTACCTGGAGCTCAATTCATACATTCACTAAACATTACCATTTACCACTTTTCTCTAAATCCAGAGCTGGCTTTGCTACTGCAGTCCTGCAGCTCCTAATGCTGTATAATTCCCTCCACCCAACCATAACTTTGGGAATCTGCCCAAATGTAATGACTGCAACAGTGAAGCATGAAGAACATAGTACAGTTGTGTACACTTACCATAAATGTAGATGTCCGAGTGTATTCACTGTTGCAGTCCTGGTTACCCTCCCTCCAGCCCCCTATTTTTTCCCTGGCTATACCTCTACTTTCTTTCACAATGTTTACAAGCCCTTTTGGTGTATTTGCTTTTGGGATTGGAGGTATATTTTTTGTGTTTTTAATTTTGTTTGCTCCCCATTTGGGGGGCACCTGACATCTGGGGCAAGAAAAACTGATGTAATGGTGTCGGCTGCATGTTTTATACCCCCGACGACCTGACGTCATGGAAGAAGGGACAGCAACCGACGCAGGACCCAAGACTTTGTTAATCAGGTCGACTGAGGGCAACCTGCCAGCAGATTACCCAAATGTAATGACTGCAGCAGTGAATATACTCGAACATCTACATTTATGGTAAGTGTACACAACTGTACTTTTCAGTTCCGAGTTGCAAGCAATTAAAAAAGCCCCGTCTGATTTAGGTCTTCGTTCACTTTTTGTCCTACTCGTCGGTTGTTGAGTATAGACGATATTGTTAAATTGAAGGTCGAACATGAAAAAAAGAGAAGAGTGAGACTCTTGTATTTATTTTGGCCCAACGGGGACAAGGAAGTGGTCCATGAATAAGAAAAAAAAAACAGATAAGTGAAGTGATCTTACCAATGTCAGAGTGCATAATCTCAGGAAGTTTACAAAATATTACCTTGTTGTAATTGTGCAAATACATTTTAATAGTGTATGTAGCAGCTAGTCTTTAAACAGAAGTTAAAACTCAGTAAGCCACACATTTGCAGTTTATGCCAGGAAGATCTGAATGCTTTACATTCTATTTTCACAGGGAATCAGGTTCAAAGTCATGTGACACTGCATAAGTAGATTGCTGTCGTCCTGAGGTGTGCTGTTTTTTTAGATAATATGTTAAGCTAAGGTCTTATGTCTGTGGTGGCTATAGCTTAGGTGCATTTTAAAGTCATCATAACATTTGTTGCTGAAGGGCACCACTGTTCACTTATTCTTATTGTACTTTTCATCACTGTGTATTACATATGCATTATCACAGTTTACATAGGATCATAAGCTCATAGAGGGTTAGTAGGCCATTGGCTCTAAGGCCTCTACAAGCCTAGCCATGTTATACCCTTGATGTCCTTCTATTCAGTGTTGCAGTATTCTTTACATATGGGGCTAGTCTTCTGCCTAACGACCTGACGTCTGGCCAGTATACAACAACTTTTAGCTACTGCAAGTGTGTTGGATGTTGCACGTATGTTCTGACAGTGTTAGTCATAAAAGAATGTCTGCACGTACAATCCTCAGAACTTTTCTGCTGCCATCCGGAAGGTTGACTCCTACATTGGTCTGTAGTCAAATTCCATGTGTTGCTGCCAGCTTCAGATAAGTGCCCTTTTGGGGTTTTGTTTCCTTGCTACAGCCTTTTCTTATTAGCTCATGTCATCCAGGAAGGGCAACTGTAGGTGTGGAAGGCAGATTCCATATTAAGATGGCCACGACCTTTGTCTTTGCTTAGGGCCAAGTCACGACTATCGATCGTGTTTCATTTGTCAGGCCTTTGTGTCTAAGACCTTGCATAGCCGACTTTCAGCTTTAAATCTCTACCTGGAGAATCAGCAGATCAGCACCGTCTACCTCTGTCTAAGAGGGTTCCTATTGCATGATCGAAAATTGTAAACGGCGAACGCGTATTGGGCAAACCCGATTGGGCAAAATGTCAAAACGTCTCGCGCATAACACGGAAATCGCCGTAGGGAATATTTTCCCTTTACTTCAATGCAGTGCGATCTTGGAGTAGGAATATTTAAATAGTGGGGGCGTGGGGGGTGCATGGGGGCTTGACCCCTGCCTACAGCGTTTAGGTAAGTATAGTTTTTTATTTTTATTTTTTTATTATATTTTTGAAATTTCAAACATCGCTCATATGGTGTTGGCCATATGGTGTTCGATGTTTGAAACTTTCAAAAATATAATATAAACCCTGTCTAAGAGGGACATAGGGAAAACCCCTGGTGTAAATTTATTGTTTCCCATCCAGTTTTCCAGGGTATGCTTAAATAGGGTCATTGGGGAGCTCTGCTATACATGAATTGGGAGTGGCAACCTTTGGGAGACATATCTGTCTCTCCAGCATGTCCTGTTAATATTGCAGGCTAGGTTAAGATCCTTAGAGAAAGTGACTCTTGTCCCATTGGATTTGCATATATGCAGCAGCTTCATCAAGGCAGAGTCTGAGAGTGCTCTGTAGGCCAGGCACAAGTCACCTCTAAACAGTCTGCACGATACGTAGTAAAGTCTTAGGGCCTTCAGTGTGTCCGTGTAGGCCATGTGTTATAGACCCTGAATTCTCTTGGTGAGAAACTTCTGAGGCCTCTCCAGTTGCTACAGATGTCTGGTGAGGTGCATACAGAAGGGAGCATTGTACTCTTATCATTTGGTCTGATGAGAGCAGAGTAGAGGGGAGTTGTACCCTCCTGAGCTTTGGATGCTATACCCCTGCTTATAAGGTGTGCAACGTAGAAGGCCTTCCTTACTACTGTGGACACCTGATGATCAAAATTAAGGCTGCTGTCAGCTTGCGTTCCTAAATCTTTCACCACTTGTTTTGAACTTAGTGGGATATTATTAACATTGTAATTAGCAGTGGTTTCTGCTTTGCCAAAGGAGATGGTAATGCATTGTTGGCGTTTAGTTTAAGTCCATGGCTTTGACACCAGTCATTTACCTGTTTAAGTCCATTTTGTAGTATGTTGACTTCTTTGGTGGATTTGATGACTGCACCCAGTTTGCAGTCATCAGCAAACCTGGTAAGCCATGGCACATCTATTTTTGCCTGAACTTCTGAAAAATAGATACCAGACAATAGGGGGTTTAGCACAGATCCCTGTGGAACACCACTGGTAACATGTCTGCTACTAGAAAGGTCATAAGCTAAAATGGAGCAGTAGTGGTTGATTTCACCTACCTGTTAAGTAAAATAAATGTTTATTAAAGACATAAAATAGAGAGTAACAGTTGCAGATCAGTTTGTGGTTTCATTTCACCAAAGTATCTTATCTTTACCATATTTCCTGTTTTTTTTCACCACAGTAATTGTACCTCTTGCTCGTATTTCTAGGTATCATTTTCTAAAGGGATGTAGGTCAACAAACCACATTTCATAGGGACCAATTGTAAATGTTACTGTTATAAACTTGAAAGCTGCTAGAGTAACAAGATTTGTGTTATTGTGCGTTGTCTGAAGGATATGAAGCCTGAAACTGAAATGCATGTCATTATTTAGTGATTTCACTACTCAGTGATTTTTCGGAGTACCACAAATGTTATGGGGAGCAGACCAAAAATATGAGGCAAAAATGTGGACATTCTGTGAAAATCTAGACAGTTGAGACATATGCCTCCATAGCATAGACTAATAGAAGAAAGTTTGGCCACTCAGTGGTACTTCACAACCGGACTTTTTTCTATTGATATATGTTCGATTTACAACTGACAGACTGGTTGGGCTAATCAGTGTGCATGCACGTTTTGAGTACTAATGAGCTGTCATTGCATAATACAAGATAAACCATTGTTTCATTGCACGTGTATTCTATTGTTTGACTCTACGAACCCTTTTTAAAAATGCCTTCCTTTAGTTGTACTGTATGTAATTCTTTGTACCAAAATATTAAGCTATAATTTTAACTTTTTCTGCCTCAAGCAATGTATATTTACAGTTGTGTTTCTTTACTCCCATTCTACATTAAACATTGTGTAGTTACAAAAAGTGTTTCTTATCTTTCATTACTTCCATAAGTGTTTCCTTTTACTAAAGGTTACCTCTCATAGCCTGCTCCCTTCATTGAAATCCTTAGAACTTTTTTTGAGTTGAGCATTGCTTGATCTTGCATGTAACTGTTACATGCATATGTACATATATTTGTAAATATTGTAGCAGCCTACTTTTCTTCTTTTGCTGTTGTCCTGCATGTAAGATTTGTTAACTGTGTGTGTGTGTGTGTGTGTGTGTGTGTGTGTGTGTGAGTGTGTGTGTGTGAGTGTGTGTGTGTGTGTGTGTGTGTGTGTGTGTGTGTGTGTGTGTGTGTGTGTGTGTGTGTGTATGTGTGAGTGAGCACATATGTGTTTATTGAAAATAAAACATATCGAACCATGAGGGGATTGAGTTCAAATGCTCAATCCCCAAGTTAAACTCTGTAAAAGTTCATAAGATTGTGTGTGTGTGTGTGTGTGTGTGTGTGTGTGTGTGTGTATACACACACAAACACACACACACAAACACACACTCACACATCATAGTTTCAGTGTTGTACTCCTCACATTTGGGGATATCCTGCATGCAGGTAGCCTGTCGCCAGACTAACTTCAAAAAATTTAACCATCCCCATGGCTTCAGCCAGTGCCCTCCCATGTAAGTATGTCAGTGGTATAAAAGGTGCATCTGCCAATGCCACCTTCACATCTTTCTTGCCATGCAGTGCATAGCTGCATGGTAAGCTGAATGTTTGTGACAGTGCGCAGTCCATTGGTCTGCCCACTTCCAGCACTAAGATAAGTACCTTGTAAGGGATTTTTTCTTATCTTTCTCACTGCTTGATTGTGTGGCTAATGTCTGATTCAGAATCCAGTTCTTAAGAGTGTTTTGTTGAAGTTAGTATTTGTTTGAGAGTGACAAATCCCCAGCAACCATTTCTATACTAGGTGCTTGTAACTAACTTGGCCCTGAGCATGACATGGAATCCTGCATTATGCTTCTGTAACCCCGAAGACAGTCTGCAGAAGACATTGGTCTCTCCAGAAGTTTGCATCCAAAAAAGGGGCACATACGTGGTTCCATATCACTGTGGCATCTGCCAAAGCTTGAGGGAGCCCCTGCCTAAGAAATAGCATCTCTGATGACTTGAGTTTCTCTGGGCTGTGACAGCCCTGCAAGCAGTTAAGCAGTTATGCAGCTCTCAATCACAGAGTTGGTTTCACCTAAAGGCTTTGGTGCAACCGTTGTGCAGGTGTCCACACCATCAGCTTTTTGTGTGCCCTCCTGGACTGATATAACTGACACACATCCTAAAGACAAGGACAAATTGCTTCAGAGGCCCATTTTGTGATCTCAGAAGGGAAAGGCAGGATCCCCACTATACTTGTATGTGAGGAGGTTCCCAGTAACCACATTGAAGTTTTATTTCCTTGTACATGACCCATGGTCTCCAGGGTGGTAGCTCTCAAGTTTGCATAGCACAAAGCAATGAAAAACAAACCAGTCCCTGCCAGCCTCCCTGGATCTAAGCAAGGCAGTGCCTCTGAATCTGATGGGGATGAATTCTTGTCCCATTCTTCCTAAATTCATTCACCAGTGGCTGATGTCTCTGATAATGAAGGCACCTTGTCTCCTTTTTCTGTTTTAGAGGAACTCACCTTTGGAAACAGTATTATTAAAATAATGCAACATTTTCCATGAGAGGGTTTTAAGTTATCTGATGTCCCAAAAAGATACTGTGCTATTTTGGAAGTGGGGGTGAGTAAGCCTTATGCATTCCTTCTTGTTTTGGAGGATTTTTTAGATATTTTCACCACTGCTTCTCATAGTCCAGAGTCTACACCACCTATCATCAAAGGTGCGAGATTTGGAAAATTTCTTGTATCAGAACACTACCTCAGATCCATCTGTTATTTCCCTGTCCACTGAGAAGCCTACTAAATTCCTTCCTTCCTGTAATATTTTATCCACTGATAAAGACAATGGGGCTATTGGTAGATACAGCAGAAAAGTATATACTTCTGCCACCCTAGATTTTTTTAATTGTTTTGGCCCTGTCGGACCCCATTGACCTATTTCCACACCCAGTCTACCAGCCATTCTCCTACCCACCACTGGACTTACCCAGTATCACTGGGGCCAGTTGTGGATCTTAAGAGCATCCTGGGGGGCTCAGCTGTCTCCGCTTCCATCAAGGCAAGGGGGTGGTTCTTTTTCTATGCCCTACCCATTTTCCTGCCCCCATGCTCATCAGTTATATCTGAGGGCATTTCCTCACTTTGGATTACATTTCCCCTTAGGTAGTGACATTGCTGTGTACCCTTCCGTCCAGGATGGGCACGCCCCTCCCTCCCTGCCACTCCATATCTTGAATCATTCCTCCTTACCTTTCAGGTTTCCCTAGTCTCCTCTTCTTCAAGACCTCTTCATTCAGGGGACAATTGAAGTTGTGTCCTCTTATCTAAAAAAAAAAAAAAAAAAAATGATTTTGCTCCAGAATGTTCCTGGTTCCCAGAAAAGATGGCAACTGGAGACCTATTTTTCACCTTTCTTTTCTCAACACCTTTGTCAAAATTCCAAGTTTCAAGGTGTTGACCCTGCAATCCTTACTTCCAGTGATACTTCCACAAGCCTTTTTGGTGATGTTAGATTTAAAGGACATTTAGTTTCCTGAGCTTTCATTATCTTTTAGTCACGTTCCAGAGAAACTATTCTACCAAGGCTGGTCTTGTCACTGAAAGTGGATACCTTTTTCTTGCATTGAGCATGCAGGACATTCTTAAGGTTTTGTGTCTCATCATATCACTTTGTTTCCTGCTTTACCCTTTTTGCATTTCAACTGCCCCAAGGATATTCACAAAGTGCCTAGCTCCTATCATTACACCTAGATGATGCAGTGGTGCAGCGGTTTGCATTGTTGACTCACAGCAAGAGGTTCTCCCATTCGATTCTCTGCTGGGGTGCCTTCTGTGCAGAGTCTGCGTGTCCTCCCTGCATTCATGTGAGTTTCCTCCGGGTGCTCCAGTTTCCTCCCACTTTGCAAAGACATGTTTCTGGATTGTTTCTTCCCAGGCCTCCACTGAAGATAAGCTTGTTCCAAGTCAGACTTTCCCAGTAAACAAATGCTGAATAAATAAATAAATAAATTACATTTTGCAGACTCTGAGGAGTACAAATCTTTCCTTTTCTGGACAATGTCATTCAGGCTCCTCTACTAATAGATTTAGATTTTGTTATGAAACGTCTGAGCAGTCTGGGCTTCATGCTGAACCTCAAGTTGTCTAGCTGAACTCCATCCCAGCATCAGGTTTTCCTAGGATGCAGACATGATACTTTGTCAATGACAGCTTTCCTTTCTACAGACAAGATTCTGTTTCCCTCAGATTACATTGAAAACCACTGTCCCTGGAATGAGACCTCAGCAAGAGAAATTTTAAGAGCCTTAGGATACTTTTCATCATTGATACCCATGATAACCTCTAGCAGATTACACATGAAGACTGATTGATATCCCTAGTCCATTTGGAGTTAACGTTGCCACCCATTAACTTTCCTAATTCCTCTCTTGGCCTTCATCAAAAATTAATTTTCTTGGTGGGTCAGCCATTCTTCACTCACCCCAGGATTGCCCTTGCTGGTTCCTTCCCTTTGCCAAGAGCTGGTCACCACTGATGCTTCAGGTCTGGCAAGGGGGGCTTGTTCCAAGCTCACCACAGTCAAGGGGGTTTGGTTGTGCAAAGAGAGGAAGGACCACATAAATGCAAACGAAATGAAGGCACTTATCCTTGCCCTTCGATCCCTGCATTATCTCTGGACTTCAGGTTTTCAGATTTATACAGACAACACCGCATTTATGTGGTACATAAACAAACCAGGAGGCACCAAGTCTTATCGCCTCTGCAGGCTTGACTTGATTACTTGGGGCACAAAGATTCAGCATAAAATCTTTCTTTGTGCTGTGTACATCTCGTCAGAAAAATAATACTGTAGCAGCTTTTCTGAGGAGATCCAGAGCAGACCATCACCAGTGGATGCTAAACAGAGATATCCATCAATGAGGTATTTATTTATTTTACATTTGTTATTTTACATTTGTTAACCGGGCTAGTCTAACTAGATACATGTCAATTTTCTGTAGAGAGCCGAGGAGTTAAGCTCCAAGTTAGGACAATAAAATTAATACAATACAGTATAAGGATACATGAGCAAATATTAAAGTATTAACAGTTTGCGTAAACAGGTTACCACAGTAAAATGTACAGTGCACGATACAAGAATAAATAAAGGGATGTAAAATACAATCAGAGTAGTCAAGAGAAATAAGCAACATAGTTTAAAAAGAAAAATAGAGTGGTTTAATGAGTAGATGGGTTAGGCAGAGTAGAGTGCGTATAGACACTGACTAGTCAGGTTTAGTGCATTGACATAACCAGTGTGTTTTCAGGAATACTTTCAATTTGGTTTTGAAAGAGGATAATGAGGAAAGTATGGAGAGTTCGTTTGGAAGGAGGTTCCAGGCTTTCCCAACTATATTACAGAAAAGGGAGTCACCAGCTTTGTTATATGTTTTAGTGGTATGTACTAGAAGTTTCTGAGAAGACCTTAAGGATTCTAGGTTTTTATAGGGGGTGATTAGTGTCGAGAGAATAGGTGTTTTTGAAGGTTTGTAAAGAGTGTTATGGGCTATAGTTAGCTGATGGAATGTAATTAGATTTTGAAGTTCAAGCCAACCAAGCTGTTTTAAATTAAGGCAGTGATGGGTTCTAAAAGGATTACCAGTTGCAAATCTAGCTATATTGTTGTAGGACATTTCCAATTTGTTGAGATTATTTTTGAAAGGTTAGTAAAAATGGGTGACGCATAAAGTAGAGAAGAGATTAGATGAGTGTGTGCTATTGTGGTTCGAGCTGAAGGTAGGAGAAAGGATTTTATCCTATAGAGAGAGCCTAGCTTTTTATTGACTGTTTTTATAGTATTGTTAATATGGATGTCAAAGTTCAGATTATTGTCAATGGTGACTCCTTATAGTTTTGTGGATGGGTCTGGAGATATAATGGTATTATTGATAGAGTTTATTGATAAATCCAGTGGAGGGGATTTCTTGGTAAGAGAGAAGAGGAGGAGTTTAGCCTTTTTGGGGTTTAGGAGAAGGCATATATGTGTGAACCATTGCTCAACTGTGTTAAATACTTGTTGGGTCAGATAGAGTAGTTCAGAAGAGGAGGGGGCTGAGCATATCAGTGTAGAGTCATCTGCATATTGTATGCATGTAGCTTGGGGGATGGCAAGGTGAAGATCGTTGATGAATATGGAAAAAAGTAGAGGTCCAAGGATGGAACCCTGGGGGACTCCGAGGTTGACAGGGAGATGAATAGATAGAGACTTGTGCCATAGTACGGCCTGTTGTCTTCTATCCAGGTAGGACTGGAGCCACTTAATAGAGGATGTATCCAGTGACAGGGATTTTAGTATTGTGATGAGAATTTGGTGATTTACCATGTCAAATGCTTTAGACAGGTCAATGAAAAGGGCAGAAGAGAGTTTGTTAAGGTTGCGGTTGTTGTTAATACAGTCTGTGAAGGAAAGAAGGGCAGTTGTAGTGCTATGTGAAGGTCTAAAACCATGTTGACAATTGGCTAGTAGGTTATTATGCATTAGATGATCAAGCAATTGTTTGTGGATGCATTTTTCCATGATCTTTGCCAGAGGTGAGAGAAGGGCAATGGGGTAGTAGTTGGAGAGTTCTGTGGATTGTCCTCCTTTGTGGAGAGGGATTATATGGGATATTTTCCATAAACTGGGAATAAACCTTTCAGTAATAGTCCTACTGATTACGATAGAAATAGGATAGGCAATAGCTTTGACTGATTGTTGTAAGAATTCAGCAGGTAGTTGGTCTGCTGAGGGGGAGCAAGGTTTTAGTTTCTGTAGAAGGGTTAGAATATATGATGTTGGGACAGGTTGTAAATGAAAAGTAGGGGGTAAGCTTGGTTGTTTGGAAGGTAGAGTGAAGTTGTTAGGAGATAATTGACTGGCTAATGTTTGTATAGCATCTGTAAAAAAGGTGTTAAAGTCATTGGCTATGTTCATTGGTGTTTTTTGTTCTGAATTTAGAGGGTTTGGAGTAGTGGATTGTCCTGGGTGGAGTAGTTGGTTAATACTAGGCCAAAATGTCTGTGGTTTATCTGTATGGGCTTGTTGGGATTGGAGGTAGTAGTTTTATTTTGTCAGTTATTATAGCTTTCTTAGTTTCATTTCTTAGTTGCCTAAATGTTTGTTGGTCTATAGGGTTTTTTGTTTTTCTCCATTTTGCCCAATGTTTGTTTCTTACATTGATTCTATGTTTGGTTTCCTTAGTAAGCCAAGGAGCGTGTTTGGTTTTAGTTCTAACTAGTCTGGTGGGGGCATGATGGGTGAGGATGGCAAGGAAGTTGGAGTTAAAGTAACTTACAGCTTTCTCTAGAGGTAGATTTTTTAGGGGTGACCAGTTGCATGCTCTTAGTTCCAACTGCAGACGTTCTGGGTTAAAGTACTTTTTAGACCTTATATTTTTAATTGATGTTGTGGAGGGTAAATTGATTCTATGTCTGATGATATAGGTAAGAGTGTGGTCACTTAAGTCATCAGGGAGGGTTCCTGAGTCATAGTTGTGAGGATGATGGTTAATGAGGATCCAGTCTAATAAGTTTGATTTCTTGTTAGATTTATTTATCCTGGTAGGGGAGGTGATGGTTTGGGAATATCCATAAGGTTAATCTGGTTTGAGGGGAGGCTGCCGCAGAAGCAGGTCCAGTCAATATTTGTGTCACCTAGAATAATGGTTTCTTGGGGTAGGTTTTGGGAAAGCCAGCAGAGTATATTTTCCATGGTAGCTATGTTATTTCCAGGAGGTATATATATACAAATGAAATAGATGGATTTGGAATTGTTAAGAAGAAGTTTGGAGATAAGAATTTCAGCATTAGAGTCTATAGGTAATTTGCAGTTATGGGTAGTTAATTGTAAGCTAGGTTTATATAGGATAGCTACCCCTCCACATTTCTTGGATGTACGGTCTAGTCTCAGGATATTATAACCAGGTGGGATGATTTGATTATCTTTGGTTGAGGGTTTTAGCCAAGTTTCTGTTAAGCAGAGAATATCAGAGGAATATATTTCAGTTAGAGCTTGGAGTTGAGTTACTTTGTTATTTATACTGTGTATATTAAGATGAGCAATTAAAAGCGAGTTAGATGGTCTAGAAAGGGCTTGCGTAGGTGATTCTTTGGGGTTGAGGAGAGAGATGGGAGTTGTTGGGGGGCCTGGGTTAGGGTGAATATCACCATCCTTTGCAAAGAGTAGTAGGCTTAGATAGTATAGGGTTTTGAACCTACTGTATAGAGATAGACATTTTTTGGCAGTTGAATTGTTAAACTTTGTATGTAGAGTTCTGTGATATTTAGGAAGTGTGTAATTAGATGAGGATGTAATATTAGCATAAATAAGAAGTACAGGTGTGTATGGAGATGTGGTTGCTTTTTTTGGATAGTTTAGGTTTGGGTCTAGTGGATTCTCAATTGAGGTGATAAGATGTGTAAGGATTAAAGGAGGTAGTAGTGAGAGAGTGACTAGGAATGTGATATAGGTTGGGATGGGTAGAGTTTTCATTATAAGGATAGATATCTGTACTTTCTTGGTAGATGAATAGTAATATATTAGGTGGAGATGAGAGAGTGATTAGGGTAAGATGTGATAGGAGGAGATTAATGAGAGGGTAAATGTTAGAGGAGTGAGGTAATAGGGGAGTTATTAGGATAGAAAGGAAAAGAGGAGAGTTAAGAAGAGAATAAGTGATATCACGGGGGATTATTAGAGAGTACAGGTGAGAGAAAGAGGTGTGGTTAGAAGGTAATGGGAAGAGGAAGGGGTGTGGTTGGAGAGTCACAGAACAGGAAGAGGTGTGGTTTAGGAAGTATAAAGGTAGGACCCCTGGAGGTGGGTGAGAATTGGGGGTAGGGTGGGGAGCGGAGTGAGCCCGCAGGGCGAACGGAGCGGGTAGCAACAGAATACAGAAACAGTTAATGAAAAAACAATCAGGTTGGCTAGTTCTAGTGATAGAAAGGAAAAGAAATAGGGCCTAGAAAGTGTCAGTAGACTATATATGTGCAGGGGAAGGAAGGAAGAGAAGAGAAAAGGAGAGAGGATGGAGGAGGTGTCAGTGGACAGTAAAATAGAGGTTGGAGGAGGTGTCAGTGGACAGTAAAATAGAATTAATTAGGAAAAGAGACAGAGAGACTACTGGATATAAGAAATGGGGTAAGAGGGTGATTTAAGAGAAAAGTGAGTAAGAGAAGAGAAAGTATGGAATTAGGGCGCCACCTAGTGGGCAAGTCTAGTATAGCTAGTTAGATTGTGAGGTAGTAACAATGGAAGATTAGAGATTAGAAAATGGGAATGAAAAGGAAAATAAAGAAAAAAAAGGAGTTCTATTCAGGTGGGAGGGAAGAGATTAATGAAAGGTTATGTAGAAGGGGAAAACACTGGCTGCTGGCTGTCCTAGCTCAGGCCTGGGTATGACATGTAAAAATTGGTACAGGCACTAGAGAGTCTTTTATTTTGGATTTATTCAGCAGACATACTTTACTGTTTTCCTTGAGAGGGGATTGTAGAAGTATTATGCAGTGAGGTGAACTGCCAATATTTGGAGAGGGTTCCTAGCTTCCTGCTGACTAGCACTAGAAGCCTGGGAAGAGTAGAGTATCTTTAGGAGACAAGAGAGACAAGATATAGGATAAGACACAATAGATTATACAACAGAAAAGAGCTTCTCAACATAGCAATAATCAAACCTTGACACAATTCTTGCAGTATCCAAATTAAACATTTCAAAAAAACAAAAATAAAATAAAGAACATATGCATAGTAAGATTGACAGTCATGTGCAGGGACATAAGAACTGGTTAGTAGTAATACATAAGTCTTTGTTATCAGCAATGCAAGATTATATAATGCAACACTTGTGTATCCCTTTTTTGTCAGTATTAAGTAGTAGCTGCAGTTACAAATAAAGCTGAATTCTGTTCTGCTTGGCAGCAGCACATAAAATAATTATAACAGAGTTATAAAAACCTATAAGGACCTTGCCAGAAGCAAATGTGAGACTAATTATAGAGCAATAGTTATCAAACAGTAATTGTATAAAGTAAATAAGGCAATTCAGCTCTATTCAATACATTAGAAAAGCTAATTACATCAGAGTTTAGCAGTATGTATCAACGCTTGCCAGCAGCTACATTTGACAACTTTATAATAATAAGTAATCAGTAGTCAGCCCCTTCTATTGGCTCTGTTGGAGGGGGGGGGGGGTTAGAGTTGTAACTGTATCGACTGGAAGTGTAGGTGCTAAGGAGTCCTGAAATTAAGCCTAAATTGCAGAGTTGTGCACTTAGTAGCAGAAATGGGTGCGCTAAAACGGCTACTAATGTTCTATATCCACTTTAGATCTATTAATAGGGGTATTATGCAGAAAAAGAAAAGAATAAATAAATAAAATAAAACTAAAACAGTCAGCACAAGGAAGTCTAATAAAGCTAGGTTAAATGGGGATATAGCCGATTATGGCGTACAATCAATCCAGCAGCAAAAGCTCTAGATCTACACAAGGGTTTTTGTCAGTGTAGAAATACTAGATGGAGCACCTTTCACCAACTTTGTCTTCAGGAACCACTAAGGGAGTAATGGTGGTTCTGGCCCTGATTCGTATAAGGATAAGCGGCTTAATTAGTTGAACGGTTGGTTCAAGGGTTGGCAGCAATGTGAGCGGTACACAGCCGCAAATAATTATTATAATTATTATGGGCTAAGGAAGGCGAGAAATAAGCGCCTTAGTGTATTATACCTTAATCCTTATACACACAGCCTTTAACCCACGGACAGTAGGCAAGATTCATCTACGATGTTCCCAAAGAGCAATAAGCATAGACACGGTACCTATTTCCAGGTGCCAGTAGAACGCCGTTTTAAATTTAAGGTTACAGTAGCAGTATACCTTGGAAACATAGGCAATGAGTTCAGGGTATATTATCTTGGCGGGAGCTAGTCGCAACTATTTTACGACTAACTATGCTTGGATTTAAACCTAGGAGCACAGATTGTTAGCTGTTAAGTGGCTTAAATTAAGAAAAAAAGCAGCTTAATTAAGGATTGAATTAGCAGTATACCCTTACAGTATGGGTTAGAGTCCTGGGCGTATTTACTTGGCGGGAATTTGTCTTAAATCAAAAGAAAAAAGTAGCTTAAGTAAGTGTCAAAAAAAAAAATGTAGCTTAAGTAAGTGTCACATTAGCGGTGTTCCCTTACAGCATAGGCAAGAGACCTGGGCATATTAACTTGGCAAGAACTAGTCGCATCAACTGAGAAACTACCTTTACAGCATAGGTAAGAGTCCTGGGCGTATTTCCTTGGCGGGAACTAGTCGCATCAACTGAGAAACTACCTATGTCTGTAGTAATACCTAGGAGCAGATTGTGTGCTGTTAAGCGG
>NC_056725.1:456607484-456747484 GCF_019279795.1 Protopterus annectens | reverse complement strand
TTCCCTGCATTCACATGGGTTTCCTCTGGGTGCTTTGTTTTTTCTCCCACATTCTAAGGACATGCATCTGAAGCATTTCTCCCAGGACCTCCTCTGAAAATGAGCTCTGTCCCAATCAGACTTTCCCAATAAACAAATGTTAAATAAATAAATAACTAATTCCTTTATTAACTTTTAGCCTTCCTAGCCACGAATGCCTTTTTACTTCAGAAAGCCAGCTGTGCTTTGTGGTTAACACTCCTGCATGGAGTCACAGAATATAAGTAAAGGCTAGGTGAAGCAAATCCAGGAACATGAGGTGAAGCTCTTTAGTAAACTCTTGGTGTAATACTGCTTTATTCTTAATTTTTCTTAACATAGATTTAAAATTTATAACTATTAAACTTTAGTTAACCAGCTTTTCTTCCTTACTTAATTTTCCATGTCATATTTAATGTTCAAATACCGACATTGTCAGTCACTCTTCTGCTTGTGAAGATGCTCGGTTTTGTAGTATGTCACTGTACCTGTCTCTTGTGCAGTGATTTCAATTTAAAAACTCTAAAAAACGGTTTCCCACTTTTCCAGACACACCTCCCCTGATTACCTCATGTATTGTTTGTTCATATTTTGTTAGATGTGTTGTGCAGACTGGCAAAGCTGATTTGCACTGGAGGCCTAGAGGGAAAGCTGCATCTCTGATGAATGCAATGAGAATAATATTGTGGGCATGAAGTACACTTGCAGTGCAGGTACTAGTTACCTAGCAAAGCAGTCTACACTACAGTGATATTTGTAATGGGTAATCAAAGTACAAATGTAATAGTCAGCACTAGGGTTCTTATGTTGCAGTAAAAAAAAAATGGTGTGCTAGTAGTCCTTCAAGATCAACAGTTATAACAATTAAAAGGAAGCCATTAAGGTATTTGGGGTTAGGAAGTCACATTGAGGGGGGGGATGTTTCACATCTAAAGGCATACTTTAATCTTGGCAGTGATACCCTGGCAATTTATGGAGGGACATTAGACAGCTGTGTAAGACACAGAAACAGGAAGGTATGGGGGATAGTTAAAATGCAGAAAAGTAATATATTATTATTATAAGTGATGTAACCTATTATTATTTTTTTATCATATGAAGCTTCTGTGTATTTATTGTTTGTTTCCAGGAGCTTGTATAACCCTTCACAATTATTTTAAATGCTTTTCCCTTTTCTCTGTGTCTTTGTTTTCCTTTTTGTGTAGTTGGCATGATACTTTACAGCTATTCCATACATTTATCCCTTTAATCGCTTTCTCTTACTAAGCATGTCTTTCTTCACTAGTCAGCATCTCTGTTAATAGTGCTTGCATTTCCTAACTGTCACTCACTGCCATTCCTATGTAATGGTCTCCATTTTCTTTTCCTTCCCTTTGCGTTCCTTCAGGGGAGAATAGATTTCCTGCATCAGTCCTGTTATGATCTGTTAATGAAGTTCAGTCGTATTTAGCAGTGAATATACTTAAACATCTACATTTATGGTAAGTATACACAGCTGCACTTTTAATGTAGCCCCAGCTTGTACCTGCAAATGTTTACTATTTTGTGTTTTTTTTCTGTTTTATCCGTGTTTTAGTTCTTTTCTCCTCTAACATGCAAATCTTTATATTGTTTTGCATTTTTCTCAGTTGTGTCTTTTTTCTATTTTTTATTACTGTTTCTGTCTTCTCTGTTGCTATAGGTGTATCTGTTGTACTTGCCCATTTTTTACCAGGTAAGTGAAAGACCATTTTCAGCTTCAACCTGGGTAGTATGAGCAAAAGGAAATGTAGAGAGTTTGTGCAGTTTTTTTAATAGCCAGTTAAATAGCATGTCATTGGGAGGCAAATGGAAACAGTCTACCCCTTCTCCAAATATCTAGTTGTTTTCCTTGGTATAAGATCCTAATCTTGGCAACAACCCTTTCTTCCTTCTGTAGCCCGAGCCATTGAAAAAGTTTTTGTGCTCTGGAGTTATTTTCATAAAACAGTTGCTTAGCAGCAATCTTTCTAAACTCATGCATATTTTTGAGGTGGTCCCTTATTTTCTGTTTAGCATTCCGCAGTTGCTGCTATTCTTTTTCTGTGAGATTCCGCTATTTTGCAATACTTTAACCTTTGTCAGACCCTCTAAATAATTCTTGATACTTATTAACCATATCTCTTTTTCTTTTAGTTCCGTCCTACTTTTAAACTCCTCTTTAATTTTATCCCACTCTCTAGTTATATTTTCAGAAGAGAGCTCTAACTTATCTAATAACTCCCAAATAATTTCCACATCTTACAAGACTTTTTTTGTTTTAATGAAAACCCTCAGACAAAAAAAAAAAACACACCCCAGAACCTATTTACTTAATACTAAAAACACTGCTGTTGTTGGTGAGTTTTGATAAAGAGAAAGCATTTGACAGAGTAAGCAGGGATTTTATGAATAGGGCAATGGAAGCATTTGCACTTCCTAATACAATGAAAAGGCAGGAGTGTAGCCAGAAATCTTCATTTTGTACTCAGACTTAATGTTGTTACTTCTACCACTCCCCTATCTTTTAAAAATGTACTCGACCATCAAAATGCTACCCCAGGCTTATAGGAAGTGAAAATTTTATTTTCACCTGTTACCATTTATACCCATACTGCGGTGGTGGTGCTGCGGTAGCGTTGTCGCCTCAGTATGACGTTGTCCTGTTCGATTTTCAGCTAAAGCGTCTTCTGTGTGGAGACATGCGTGAATGGGCATACCTTCGTTGAAGGTTGTGCGTCAGAGCTGGCAACTCGGCACGTAAATATCTACTGCCAATCATTAGCGGACCGGAGTTCTGCTGTGGCGACCCCTAACCGGGAAAAGCCGAAAGACACAACAACCATTTATTCCCATACAAAGCTAATTTTAGAGGTGTATTCTTTTCACGCAAACATTCTCTGTATACCTTTATACTGTAAATATTTGTTTGCACAATTCTACACATTCTTTGCTCTTTGAGAGTTGAAGTTTCCAAGCGATGCTCAGAAAAAAATTTACTCATCTGAATACACTGAGTATGCCTAACTACAGCCTTGTGAAAAGGTTACTTAGAAGAATATGTGAAGGATTAGAGGCAAAAATCTAAGTGGGAGGATTCCTCTCTAATAAGTTGTCCCTGAACAGAGGAACCAGGCAGGACTGTCTTCATCCCCTTTGTTATTTGTTTTATATTTAGAGCCATTGGCAAAGAAAATAAAGGACTCAGAAATAAAAGGATATAATCGGAATGGTAATTAAGAAAAGCTGACTTTATTTGCAGAATATATTGTTTAGTACCTGATAAAACCAGAAAAAAGACATCTCAGTGTTGTGGAACATTCTGAAAATGGTTTAATTTTTTTTTTCAGGATATAAAATTAATAAAGATAAAACAAAGGCTATAGCCTATTTAAGGGAAGGCAGGAATTGAACAATTTATGTAATGTTGGATTGAATGTATTGTACAGAAGAATATATGGGATTTATAAAATTTGTAAGTGTGAACATGTTCATATGCTTTGTTTTTATTTATATTAATGTAAGTTTGCCTGTGTCACAAGTGATAATTTGTAAAAGTGTCAGTAATATCCCATGTAAAATGGTATCCCTCTGTATGTATGTCTCTCTCTTTCTCTCTCTCTTCCTAGATGTACGCTACAAGTCTGCTTTCACTTGTCATCACCCAGTCCCATTTCCCAGCATGCCTGGTTTGTCTTATAGTGACAGAAGCATGCATTTTAGCTGCAGCCAGTATTTCAAGTCTTCATATTTACCATCTCACTTCTGAACTGTGGACTTGTCAGCCTTCGTCTTAACTAGTGACTGAGATCACAGATCTCCTCACACCTGCCAGTTCTTTCTTGTAGCATGTAGACACTAGAGCGAGACACACATGAACAC
Source organism: Protopterus annectens (assembly GCF_019279795.1). Lineage (NCBI taxonomy): Eukaryota > Metazoa > Chordata > Ceratodontiformes > Protopteridae > Protopterus > Protopterus annectens. The sequence continues at coordinate 456,743,587 of NC_056725.1, read as the reverse complement.
ACGTTCTTTGTCTTGCTACAAAAATAACACACAACAGAAAAGAAACCCTTAAAATATTTACCGATACACATCTCTCTTTTTCAATGAACCACAGGTAGCTTCTTCTTGCAATGCTTCAGCTGCTGATACAAACACAAGGGCATATTTTGCCTCACTGTCTGGACTGGGTAAATAAAGATAAAGCCTGAGCAGGAAAGATTATAATTCCACAAAACTGACTTTTGAAAACTGGACTGTGCCGTTAAATCAGAGAGTCTGCTTTTAAGGGCACATTTTTTTCTGCTCTGTGAGATGTAGAATTCATGTGTTCTTTGAAGAAAATCAGATAGAAGAGCAGCATTAGATACTTCCAACTGTATGCTGAGGAAGACATGAGCGATTTTGTGGTAATCACACAGCATATTAACCCATATTTTTGTACCTGTTCCCAAATGCCCACAGAGGACATATTGCCTAAATAATGTCATTCATTGTATTACGTTGCTGCCAATGTCACTAAGAATGGAGCACATAAACAGTATGCACGTTTTATATATTTTAATGCGTAAAAAGAGATAGTCATCATACCTTTCAGCCTGTTAGCGAAATAAATCTAGAAAATGTCAAAAATAATTGGGGAGGGTACAATGGCCAAAATCTGGGATAGATTTTAAATGTAGCTCTTATAAACTTAGAAGTTGACTGACCAACAGCTTTTGCATTAGCATGCATTTTCTGAATGTTATAAAGTCTGAAACTTAAGTATCTGTCATTATTTAGTGACTTCAGTCCTCAATGATATGCCACAAAACCACGAATTTTATGAAGAACATACCAAAAATGTGAAGTACAATTCTGGACATTCTGTGAAATTCTGGGCATTTGAGAGGCATTCACTCCTCTTACAGAGTCCCATACTTGGCAGGCTGTAAAAGGGGTAAGATCCATCTGTAAAATTTAAAGCAAAAGTTGTAGAGAATGAGGCTGACTCAAAAGTTTACTAGAGACAGTTGGTTCAATACACAATTCACTAAAAGGAGTTTCTTCAGTAAAATGAACATAACTCAAGAATAAGCAGAAACCCTGGAAGATGAGAAATGAGTAGCTGTGAAAAGATTTCAGTTCTAAGTGACAGGAAAAACAAAATCAATCAAGTGGAGGTAGCCCAGACCTGCGAGTATAGCCCTCGGCCTTAAATAAATCTGAAGGAACTACATAAAATACTAGGGTATCCTCGCAAAGGGAAAGTAGACCTGTATCAAAAAAAGTTCTAGTCTTTTTAGACTTAAGAGTGGTATTTTAGTACTAGTAAAATAGCCAGGACCGTATACCCAACCAAAAAGTTCAGTAGAGGTAGGAAATGCACCAGAGAGAGGTATCTCTCTGCCTTATCAGTCAGGCAGTATCCGTTGAATCCCCAAGAAGTGTAGAGTAGACACTCCGAATAACCGGTAAACAGAAGTTCATTTCACAGTCCTTTATTATTTCATCCAAGCGCTGCTTAGTGTTGCAGAAGATTACAGGGATAAATCAGTGTTTTTATTGTATAATAAGTGGGAGTGGCTAGGAACGGTAGTCAGTTGGCATGTGTAGGTATGTAAGAGTGGGCCGAAGACTTTATTCAAATGCATGCTGAAAGGTGATCCCAGTCCTTGCACTCCCATTGGATTATCAGAGAAATCATAAAACACCAATCAGAATTGTTACAATTCCATTTACAGCTTAAATAACTTTTGAACCTTCAGTCACTAAAATGTAATGAGTAAAATGCAATGAGTAAAACAGGAGTGTCCACAAACCAAAGTAATTTAATTCACATGTTAAAACGTGTCAGATGATTGCCTAAGTAAGTTAAATACACTAAACATTTGCGGCGCTTTTGAATTTCTTCTTCAGGGATGCAGTCATACTCTAATGGGAACTGCAGTGGTGCTCGAGATGAAAGCAATGGTGCCTTCAATAAGTTTCTAATAGGTTTTTAACAAAAAATTCTTAATTGTAGAGACTCAAGTTAATGAAATTAAAATTATTTTCTTTTCAGTAGGCTGGGGCAGAGCAATGTTGCATGGAGCAGGAGCCAGAGTCGGAGCCAAAAATAACTCAAAGGGAGAAGTAAAATGGACACCCTCCTTTTCAACCACCACCATCAATGTCCAATGCTTAAGCAGAAAGAACGTAATTAGTAGACGTAGTAACCTAAAGTTCCAATTAAAGTTTTATATGTTCAGGGAAATAGAATTTGATTGATAATCAAAACTGAAAAGATTGAAACTGCTAAATACGAAGAACCTCAAATAACATCAAATTAATTTCAAATAAAAATTATAGATAAAAAAACCTCAAAAAAATTTCAGATAAAAACTACAGATAAAAACAAGTAAGATGGTGAATAAAATGAATTAAATGAGAACACCTACCAGTAAAACGTGAAACTGGGAGAAAGGTACAAAGGTACAGTGGAGATAAAAAGTGACAGGAAAGAGAAATTGCACCAACATAATTAGAAACCACAGCCAAAGAAGGAAACAGTAGTGCTAAATGAAATTCATTAGGGGAGGAACTTTAGTAGCTGAGATTTTGTACCCAATCAAGATCACTTCTTCCTCTTCTTCTTCTTTCTGCTTTTTCCCAGTTAGGGGTCGTCACAGCGGATCACCTGTCCGCTCATGAGTGGCAGTGGAGTTTTACGTGTCGAGTTGCCAGCCCGGCACCCAACCTTCCACGGAAGGAACACACATGCACACACTCATACCTAGGGCCAATTTAGAGTGTCCAGTCCACCTACAGCATGTCTTTGGGATGTGGGAGGAAACCGGAGCACCTGGAGGAAACCCACGCGACCACAGGGAGGACATGCAGACTCCACACAGAAGGCACCCCAGCTGAGGATCGAACCGGAGAACCTCTTGCTGTGAGGCAACAATGCTAACCACTGCACCTTGTTCCTCTACTTACTCATTTCTAAATTAGCTGAGTCTTCTGTCAATATTTCTACAGTTGCAGTGTGCTTGTGAGATAAAAAAAATGTTCTTTGGACTCAAGTGGACTTTAGAATTCACTTTTACAGCTGATAAGATAAAGCCATTAACACAGTTCTGTTTTACAGCTAATAAGTGATGAACAAGACTTTCTTAGGTGAAAAGTATAATTCTTTCTGTCATTTCACTTGGAATACTAGTATTATCAAAGAAGTAGACCTATACTAAAAATGGACTGGATTGCTCTTTTACATGCACTTCATTTCCTAAATGTATTTTATTACTTCTGCATTTCATAACCAGGCAACTGGTCAAATCAGATAACATTTTTCAGCCATAACCTGGGTAAAGAGGCAGAGAAGTAAATAACAAAAGTGCAAATAGCAAAAGTCATGCATATTGGAACACTGCAAACTTAAGTAAGCAGTTCATATAATACAAAATTATAAAAACGGTGAAAGTGAAGATATAAATAGAATCATAAATTACAAATGTAAAAAAAAAAACACATTTATAAATATGCAAAACTGATCAAATACATGTCCTTCTGTTGCAGTATTCCTGACTTAAGGGAGCTGTTTGCCAAGGTGATGACCTGACGTCGGCCAGTATACCAAAGTCTTTTACTAGGTGAGCTGCGCGGTATGTCTGCAGTTGCCGACAGCAGATGTTGGCCATAAAAGAGATATACGTGCACCACCCTCAGAATTTCTTTGCCACCAGTCGAATCACCAGTCCTGGATGTTGTTCTGCTGTCGGAATCTCTATTCTTTGGATAAGATAAGTACCCCATTGGGGAAACCTTTGTTTTTTGCTATCTTTCTTTATCTTTGAGGTTCATGTCATCCAGAAAAGGGAAATGTGACTGTGGACAACAGATTCCACATAAAGACAGTCATACTCGGTGCCTTTTCTGCCTAGGCCCTCAGCACAATCACAAATCCTGTACTGTTTGCCGATCTTTTGTCCTGAAAACTCTCCAGAGTCAGTTATCCTTCCCTGTGATATAACTTGAAAATCAACCTCTCAAGCTTCTTGCAAAAAGTGCAATGGATGCCCCTCAGGACTCAATGACTGAGCATGTAAAACAGAAAGCCATAAACATATGCCTGAATCTGAAGCTGCACCTCTCAAGTCGGACGTCTCTCCCAAAGTGCATGAGAGCTCAGAGACACGTGTCAACCGAGAATCAGATCTCCAGATTGATCCTGTTTCACAGGCTGTCTTGACTGTGGACATTTTGCATGTCCAGAGAGGCTTCTCAGACATCGGCCTCCGATGTCCAGGGGGAACCAAGGCTTATAGTGTCAGAGGGCCTTAGGGGGAATTACCCATATTGTCGTTAGGGAGGATGTTGAATCCGATATTGTAGAGTACAGGCCTACATCTGGCCCTCCTTCTTTGCACTGAATAGATATGCCTGCAAAGAAGAAACAAAAAAAAACAAACATGTCTGTCCTTCCCCTGATCCACAGAAAGAATGGTTGAACTTTTCTCAAGGCCTTTTCAAGGCTGATGTTCTTCGTTCCACATTGCTGCAGTCCTTACTATTGGGTAGTCCGCTGTCCAGTCGGCCCGAATACCAGAGTATATGGCTGACGTCGGTCAGGGCGCATTAGACTGACGTCAGTACGTCAGGGTACTAATGCGCATGACCGACGTCATATCCCCAGTCTTTTTTGCCGCATGGTCCGATGCAGAAGCAGTTTTGCGAGTGCAGGTTGGCGTTCTGAAATATTTCCGAAGCCGGAGTTTCAGACCGAATCAGAGTTGGCTAAGTACCCCGTTGGGGAACATTTTGGTTTTTTCTTACCATACCTTGTGTATACCTTGTTTAGGGCCTGAGCACGACGTTGTTGGATGCCGCTCTTGTGCTAGGTTTAACAAACGCACTATTAAGAGGCGGTTAGACTGTGCCAGGTTAGTGTTTGGGAAGCGTTGCAATTATAAAATGCCGTCGGATGCTCCGACGCCCGCTTCGTCCAAGAAGCGCAAGGACAAAACAGCGAAGCCTAGGGTTGATGAACCGGCAGTCCCGGACGTCGGTTCTTTAGAAGGCTCAGTGCAGCCAGAGGTTTTGCCAGGAGTTTCTTTGGAGTCTCAGGCAGAGACTTTACTGTTACAGGATGTGCCTTCTCAGGAGGTAGGCCAGGCTGAGGGGGCTTCTCAGGTAACTGTGCTTCCCTCTCTTCCCAAGGTAGTTAGAGCCTCTCCTTCTGTTGCCAAAACTTCTTTGAGAGGTAGGCCAAGTTCAGCTTCAGTGGGGGCTTCTCCTAGCATTTCAGGTTCTGTGCCTAAGAAACATATGCTTAAAATGGCAGAAGATTTGATTACTATGATTAGAGGTTCTATGCCCCCTGATAAGAGGCCTAGGGTGGAAACCGACTTTGAGACTTTTCAACAGTGAACACAGGCTTCTGAGTCTTCTCCGGAAGATTTGCAGGAGTATCCTCCTTATTCTGATTCTGATGTGGATGATTCCACTCCTACAGCTTCTCCTCCTGAGGATTTCTCATTTTCAGAGACTCTGCATTCCATGAGGGAGCACTTTAAATGGGAAGGCCAGGATTACTCTGATTCCAGGAAAAGGCTTAGGGAATTCTTGTTTTGCCCCAGCATAGGCCCTTAGCTATACCTCCTGTGTTGAATGTGGTAGAAGATGTTTTGCAGAGGCTTCCCTGAACCCTGATTCTTTGCCTCCTGCTCCTGTTAAACCTGATAGGTATTATAGGGTGCCTGAAGCTCATAAGTATCTTTTAAGAGTCCTAGGGCAGACCCGAAACTGTTTCTCAGGGACCTAAAGGTGTTAAGGCCTCTGTGGTTAAAAACCCTGTTCCTACTGATAAAGAGGCAAGGGCCTTGGATAGATGGGGAAAGAAAGTGTATACTTCTTCCACTTTAGCCATGAGGGCGTTGAATTGTCAGTTTCACATGCTTAAATATCAAAATTATCTCCTTTCACAACTGAAATCTAAGGTGGATGCTTTGGCGGAAGGTATTGAGTGTAAAGAGTTGCTGGATTTAGTTCATGTGTCTGAACAAGTGGGTAAGCATTCTTTGCAATGTGGTTTTGATGCTGTACAGGCCTCCTCGAGGGTGGCTGCCACTAGTTCTGTTCTTCGCAGGCATGCCTGGTTGAGGGATCAGAATTTAGCTGAGCATGTTAAGACAAGGATTTTGGATGCTCCTTTACAGTCTGATGTGTTGTTTGGTTCGCCTGTGGAAGCAGTTTTAAAGAAAATGGAGGACAAAGCTAAGTCTATGCAAACTGTTAAAGATTTTTGCAGGTGCAGCCACCAAGTTTAGTAGAAATTGGCCTACTAAGGGATGGACATATCCTGCTTATGATTCCCAGTCTAGGGGTAGGTCTAGACGTGGTAGGGGCAGAGCTCAAGGTTCTTTTAGGCCTAGAACAGGAGTTCACCTGCTCAGACTTCTGGTGAGGGCAGGGGTCAGTCCTTTCGTAAACAGACCCAATGACCTGCCTTTTCAGCTGCCAGTAGATTCTCGTCTGGCAGCTCCTTTGGGAGGAAGACTGTCTCTTTTCAAAGGAAATTGGGATTTAATTACTCAAGACAGATGGGTGTTGGATATCATTCACCACGGTTACAGGTTTTATTTCCATACATTGCCCCCTTTCAAAGGCATGCCAGATGTTCCTCCTCCACAAAGGAAAGAGGCTCACAAGCAAATTTCTCTGTTACTCCAAATAGGGGCCATTCAGCCAGTCCCTGTATCAGAAAGGGGCCTAGGATTTTATTCTCGCCTGTTCCTAGTACCAAAGAAGGGGAACACGTGGAGACCAATTTTGGATTTATCTATCCTCAACACTTATCTGGACATTCCCAAGTTCAAAATGTTGACGTTACAACAGCTTTTACCTCTGCTGGGCAAAGATCACTGGATGGTAACTTTAGATCTCAAGGAAGCTTACCTTCATGTGCCTATAAGACTAAGTTGCAGGAAGTATCTGCGTTTCGAGCTGGAAATTCTCATTATCAGTTCTCTGCATTGCCCTTTGGCTTATCTACTGCCCAGAGTATTCACAAAGGTTCTGGCTCCAGTGATAGCTTACTTCAGGCTAAAAGGAATTCAAATCTATCCTTACTTGGACGACTGCCTGATTCTGGCTCAAGAAAAGAAGACCTTCTACAGCATCTGGAATATGTTATAGCAGTGCTAAGATGCCTAGGGTATTCTGTGAACGAAATAAAGTCCAGTCTAGTACCCTCTCAAGACATGTGCTTTCTGGGTGTGAGACTGAATACAGCAGCCCAGATGGCCTTTTTAACCCCGGACAAACAAAAGAGTCTATCACTTTACTTCCATCAACTATCTCATCAGTCCGTGCTGACTGCAAGGACAGTCCTTCAAGCATTAGGGTTCATGGCATCTTGTATTCTGGTGCTTCCCAATGCCAAACTGCATATGAGGAAGCTACAATGGTATCTCAAAATGTATGGACACAGCACTGCCAGGATTTGGACACTGTCATTCAAATAATACCTTGCCTTCAAAAAGAATTTTTGTGGTGGGCTCAGGAATGTCACCTAAACAAGGGACTCTCTGTGACCCGCCAGAGGCGAGTCAGATTTTAACGACAGATGCCTCGGACATTGCTTGGGGAGCTCATCTAAATGGAAAGTGGATACAAGACAAGTGGCCTGCCAGACTACAGCATCTACATATCAACATGAAGGAGATGTTAGCAGTCCAGTTTGCATTAATGGCTTTCAAGGAGTTACTTCTTCCAGGGCAGGTGTTGATTCTAACAGACAACACAACTGTCATGTGGTACATCAACAAGCAAGGGGAACACATTCTTATCCTCTATGCAGGCAAGCAATGATTTTATGGGAGACTGCGCTAAGCTTGCAACTAACTCTTCAGGCAAGGTTTCTGCCGGAGCACAGAACTCCTTAGCAGATGTGTTAAGCAGACAAATCATGGATCCCCACGAGTGGAAACTGGATCTTCATGTATTTCAGAAATTGACAGTGTCATGGGGAACTCCAGACATAGATCTGTTCGCTTCTCCACTAAACCACCAGCTGCCAAAGTTTTGCACAAAGGGGTTTCATCACACAGCTTGGAAAGTGGATGCTCTGTCTTTCAGTTGGAAAAATCTTCATGTGTATGCCTTTCCACCTCTGCCTCTTCTTCCAAAGGTGCTATTAAAAGTCAGACAAGACAAGCCAAGGATGATTTTGATAGCTCCAGATTGGCCTCGCAACACTGGTACCCACTACTAAGGAGTCTGGTAAGGAAGCCTCCATGGCCTTTACCTTTGATTCCACATCTGTTATCTCAGAAGGACGGTCATCTGCTCAATGTCAAGCTTCACTCTCTTCATCTAACAGCCTGGCATATTCTGTGTTGAAACACAGCAGGTCTCAACTTCCTCAACAAGTTTTAAATGTGATTATGGAAGCTAGAAGACCTAGTACAAGGAAAGTGTACGCAGAAAAATGGAAGAGATTTTTATTTTGGAGTACAGCAAAGAATTTGGAGATTTCTGAGCCTAATTTGAGTGTGGCTCTTCAATATCTTACTGAGTTATTGGACAAAGGTTTGTCCTTCTCTTCCATTAAGATTCATGCTGCAGCAATTTCAGCTCACTATGATTGTGACCCACCATTGTTTTCGCATCCTTTGTTCAAGCAGTTTCTTAGAGGGGCAAAGAATATAAGACCCCACGTAGAGCTCCTACTCCTGCTTGGGATCTCAATTTTGTGTTGGAAAAACTTACTCTACAACCTTTTGAGCCTGCGGCTACTGCTGAATTGAAATACTTGTCATGGAAGACTGCTTTTCTGTTGGCTATTACTTCTGCAAGAAGGGTGTCTGAGTTGCAGGCCCTTATGGCAGTAGAGCCCTTTTGATTTTCCATAAGGATAGGGTATCATTACGCACTAATCCTTCCTTTATGCCTAAGGTGGTTTCTAGTGTGGCTTTAAACCAAACTATTCATTTGCCTACTTTTATGCAGACCCCAAAATAAAGGGGAAAAGATTTTGCACACTTTAGATGTACACAGGCAATTGCGTTATTATTTAAGCAGGACTAAGGATTTTAGGCAGTCTCAGCAGTTGTTTGTTTCTTTTGCTTTGAGTTCGCAGGGCAAGCCTGTGTCAAAACAAACTATTTCTAGGTGGATTGGGTTTTGCATTGCATTTTGTTATTCCCATCATGGCAAGGAGATTCCAGCTGGGATTAGGCCTCATTCCACTAGGGCTACTGCCACTTCAACAGCATTTCTAAGGGGAGTGGCAACTAAGGATATTTTGGAGGCAGCTACTTGGAGTTCAGTGCATACTTTCTCTAAGCATTATCACCTTCCTATCTACTCTAAGTCTAGGGCTGGTTTTGCCACAGCTGTTTTGCAAGGCATGTTGTCAGCTCCTACTTCTTTATGATTCGCCAGCCTCCCTTACCTCTGCTTTGGGATTCTACCCAATAGTAAGGACTGCAGCAATGTGGAACGAAGAACATAGTACAGTTTTGTACCTACCATAAATGTAGATGTTCGAGGATCCACATTGCTGCAGTCCAATTTACCCTCCCTCCTTCCCCTCTGTGTTTAGGGGTGGTTGTGTAGGTGAGGTTATATGCTGATATTTTTGTATATATTTTTGTATATATTGTACATATTTTTGGTGCAGGTATTTTGGGCCTTGTCTTTTTAGGGTCTTCTGACATCTGGGGCAAGAAAAGACTGAGGATATGACGTCGGTCATGCGCATTAGTACCCTGACGTACTGACGTCAGTCTAATGCGCCCTGACCAACGTCAGCCATATACTCTGGTATTCGGGCCGACTGGACAGCGGACTACCCAATAGTAAGGACTGCAGCAATGTGGATCCTCGAACATCTACATTTATGGTAGGTACAAAACTGTACTTTATGGCCCTTAGGCCTCCATCAGCTCATGTTGCTTCCCCTCCACCTGGGCCAACTTCTCCCCTAGGAAGAGACCTAGGCCCCATCTTACAGCAGATGAAGACTCTTCTTCCGAGGAGAAGGAGGAATTGGATTATTCCTCCCAAATTCTCTCCCCTTTAAATTATACCTCCCCTGAAGAGGACTGCAATAGGACAGATTCCCCCATGGAAGAGATTTATTTTGGGGAGACTATCTCCAAAATGTGGGACCACTTCAAGTGGGACTCCACAGAGATATCAGAGGTCCAAAAGCGCTACTGTGATTTCCTCCAGGTTCAGACCCCCAGTCCTTCAGCCATCCCTCCTGTAATCCCTGCATTTCTGGATGCATTTGCATCCACTTCCACCCACCCAGACTCACAGCCCCCAGCTCCTAAAAAACCTGATAGGTACTACAATGTACCCAAGGACTGCCAGTTCATTTTAAGGCACCCACTGCAGGTCCCTCAGTTATTTCTGTTGCCTCTGATAAGGCCTCCAGGCCCACTCCCTCCTCTTCCCTGCTGCCCTCAGATACACAGCAGACAGTTGGAGAGGCTGGGAAATAAAATCTATACCTCTGCAACCCTGACCTTCAGAGCTTTAAATATCAGACACACAGGACCAAGTGCAACTTGGAACTCCTTTCCTAAGTCTCAAAATTGGTACCAGGTATAACTGACTCTGCAAATAAGGCCCTGGCATCCTCTCTCCTTGCCACCTCCTCTCAGGTATCCAGACATTCTGTTAAGTTCACCTGTGGTGCAGTAGAAGCCTACTCTAGGGCGGCTGCTTCCTCTTCTGCCCTTAGAAGATTTGCCTGGCTAAAGCTTCAGCCTCTGCCTAAGGATATCAAGGCAAAACTGATGGTTGCTCCCCTGGATTATAATGCCCTGTTTGAGAAACCTTCTGCAGGGCTCTTCAAATCTCTGCAGGAAAAAACAAAGAGCTTAAGGATCTCAAGCACATTTTGGTATCCCATGTGCCTAAATTTCACAGGAAATGTCCTGTGAAACAAACTTTCTTATGCAGGCAATCCAGAGCACCTCAATCCAGACCCCAAAAGAAGGCAAAAAAGACCCAACAGTTTCCTTCCTCTTCTGCTTCTGTCACTCATATAACCAAGCAGCCCTTTCTTGATCAAATGAGCTCGTCTTTGTGACTCTTGCAACAACCTCATTCCCCTGTCCTAATGCCTTTCCCTCTCCCTTCCTTCCTGGGAACTCATCGCCTATTGGGTGTTAAGTATCATAAAAAGGGGGTATTTCATGGTTTGGCACAAAGTGGCTGCCTTCAGGGGAATTCCCTTACCACCAAAAGATCAGCTCCCCCCTTTTCCCACCAGTCCTACAACAGCCCACCATAGAACCTGTTCCCCCTGGGGAAGAGGGAAGGGGCTTTTACTCCCATCTTTTCCTTGTTCCCAGGAAGGAAGAAACCTTGAGACCAGTCCTAGATCTCTCCTACCTCAACGATTTCCTCATAGTCCACTCTTTCAGAATGTTAATCTAAAACATTTTTTCCTCTTTTCCTTCCTCAGGCATTTCTAGCTTCAATAGATGTCAAGGATGCCTACCTCCATATCCCAATTCACCACAGATACAGGAGATTCCTAAGATTTTCTGTGGGATCCTCACACTGTAAGTTCTCAGTTTGGCTTTTGGACTTTCTGCAGCTCCGAGAGTCTTCACAAAATGTCTAGTCCCAGTAGTAGCCTTTTGCAGGCTCCAAAGGATCTGAATTTACCCATACCCAGATGACCTCTTAATCCAAGCCACTTCTCAAGCAGAATTGTACATATCCCTCCAAATTGCAATTGCCATTCTTCAAAGCCCGGGATTTACCATCACCTACAAGAAGTCATCCATGGACCCAGCCCAAGATCTCATATTTCTGGGCTGCAGGTTTCAAACCCTGAGCATGATAGTGTCTCTCCCAACTTTCTGTCAGATATTTCCACAGGAGGAAACAGAACAAGGGCTCACTCCTACACTCACATCTGGAAACCCTCCACTTAACTCTGTGGGTGATAGAGCCCTAATACCATTCAGACACCTTTGTTCTGAGGATGTGCTTCAAGTACAGCAGGAGGCCAGGACACCTACTACTAGAAAATCTTACCTCTCTAAATGGAACACGTTCTCTGTTTGGTATCAGGCTAGGAACCAGGACCCACCGAAGGTGCTCCCTCCTGTGGTTCTATCCTATCTGTGTGAATTGCTTAATGCAGGACTAGCATACTCTTCAATCATAGCTCATTTGGCAGCTATTTCTACTTGTTTACCACTAAGTCTTCCCTTAGCTTCCATATTCAAACCTAAACAATTCCTCAAAGGTATCCTTCATATCAGACCCCCTAGGAAACCAGTGGCTGCACCTTGGGACCTCAGTTTTGTACTAGAGAAATTAACTCAAGCACTGTTTGAACCTGCTTCCTCTAGCTCACTCAAATACTGCACTTGGAAAACAATCCTCCTGGTGGGCATTACCTCTGCCTGGTGGGTCTCAGAGTTGCAAGCCCTTATGGCATTTCCCCCCTTCTTGCCTTTCCATAAAGACAGAGTGTCCCTGCAGAACAATCCCTCATTCATGCCAAAGGTGGTCAATGAATTGTCCCTAAATCAGGCAATTCACCTACCAGCTTTCTTTCCCTCTCCCCAGAACAATAGTGAGAGGATCCTGCACACTCTGGATGTACACAGACAGCTCGTCAAATTCTACTTAAGTAAGACTAATCCCTTCAGGAAAACAGGCCAATTATTTGTGTCTTCCATCCCGGAGCTCTGGAATTACCTGTGTCTAAACAGACCATTTCTAACTGGATATCCAAATCCACTGTGTTTTGCTATGCCCACCATTGTAAGGTTCTCTCTGGCTCAGTCAAAGCTCACTCTGCCAGGGCAGTGTCTTCTTCAGGGGGCCTTCCACAAGGGTTTGGATACCAACTCTATCCTAGAAGCTGCTACTTGGACTTCTGTTCACATCTTCACCAAACAATATAAGTTGGACTCCATCTTTAGATCCAGGGCAGGGTTTCCTCCATGGCTTTCTTGAAAATTCCTCTGCTACTTCCTCTGCCCTTTCCTCATGAGCTTTTGTAATCTCTCTTAAGTCAGGAATACTGCAACAGATGAATAGAAGGACATAGATTAGTTGGATAAGAACTTACCATAATGATAGATGTCCTTCTCTTCTCGGTTGCAGTATTCCAACCCTCCCTCCTTTCCCCCACTTCTTGCGGTTCTCAGATGCACTGATCCTGATTCCCTTAGACTGTCTCTCAATCTGGGGCTTCAGTTCTGAAGGTGGTGTGCACATACGTCTCTTTTATGGCCAGTGTCTGTTGTCGGCAACTTCAGACATACTGCACATATTAGGTAGTAAAAGACTTTGATATACTGGCTGACATAGCTGGTAATCTACTTAATGCCGAAAATGTGATGAGACCTTGGGACACAGGTGGACAGTAATCTCTCCTTTGATAATCACATCGCCACAGTGGTCAGGAAATCCTTCTACGTGGCTCATCTCATCACAAAAGGATTCTCATCCAGAAAAAAAGAGGTCATTGTTCCCCTTTACTCATCACTCATTAGACCCATTATAGAGTACAACGCCCCTTTTGGTATGTACCTCACAAGACATCTACAACAACTGAAAAGACCACAGAAATACCTCACAAAGAGGATTACTAGCCTCAAACAGATGCCCTATGCAGACCGTCTCAAAAAACTCCAGCTTTACTCCATCGCATATCGCCTACTCAGGGGCGATCTCTGCCTAACATACAAAGCTATGTCAAACCCAGAGCTGTTGGACATGCTCCACTTAAAGAAATCCCAATCCCTCCGAGCTACACGCTCTAGGGACCTAAACCTTGTCACCACAATAAACAGAACATGCTGGAGGGATAGATTCCTGTCCCAGAGACTTCCCATACTCTGGAACAGACTACCTATCTATGTCAAACAGAGCTCCTCATTAGCACTCTTCAAGAAAAATCTTGATGATTGGATGGGAAATGGGAAATTCACCCCGGGGATCACTTCTGTGGCTCTGCTCGACAGGGACACAGGAAAATAATTTTCTTGGCTAGGCTTGTATGGGCCCTAGGGCCGATAGCCTAGTACCTACCTATGAACCCATGAACCTATATATACATAGATATATATATATATATATATATATATATATATATATATATATATATACTTGCAATTTTAATTTTGACCACTTGGTGTCCATTTAGGTCTGTTTGGATTGAAGTCTGTCAACTTTATGATTTAATTGCCATATACTATATTAACTTGTTTCTGTGTACATTTTTAGCTAGATTTATTATTAATAATCCTGTTTAGCAAAAAATTGTGTGCGCTGTAATAGATGGCTGCCTTTTAAATTTGTGTATTAAATATCCTGTAAATATCTATGTCATAATAGTAGATGTACCTTTACTAAAAACTATGCTTTCTGTATTTCAGAGTGCCTTCTGTGTGGAGTCTGCATGTCCTCCCCGCAGTCGAGTGGCCTCCGAAAGACATGCGTGAATGGGCATGCCTTCGCTGAAGGTTGGGCGTCGGGCTGGCAACTCGACACCATAAAAAATCTACTGCCAAAAATTAGCGGACCGGAGTTCCGCTGTGGCGACCCCTAACCAGGAAAAGCTAAAAAGACAAACAAACAAACATATATATATATATAAAATCCCGACACTTTGAATACAGACACCCAGAATGTTGAAGTAAAAATAAATAAAACACAAAACCATCAGTAATAACGTTTTTGCAGGGAGGCAAGCCCCCCTGCACCCCTCACATGCCCTGCAACTTAAATATACCAACTCCGAGTTCACAAGACAGTGGAGAGAATGGCACAGTTCCCGTTCCATGCTGTATGGCAGTCTTCATTCACAGTTTTCGAGATTCTGCAATCTGGAGATTTTGGGTGTCGGTATTCAGTGTCAGGATTGTGGTATTTCGATATTTAGTAGTGAACCCATATATATGTGTATATATATATATATATATATATATATATGTGTGTGTGTGTGTGTAGTTTTTTTTTTTTTACTAAAAACTGAGAGGTATAGCTTTTCATGCAGGGTATAGCGGCAGCTGCTTGCTACATTTTTGCAAGTAGTTTGCTAGTTTGATACAGTTTAAAATAGAAGAGATTTTATTCTTTTTTTAAACTAAAACCTATGAGCTGTAGCACTCCATACAGGGTATAAACTGCAAAACTGCTTGCTGTATTTGTAGCAGACAGTTTGCTGCAGTTTAAAAGAGAAAATGTTCCTTTTTTTAACTAAAACCTGAGTAACGTAGCACAATAGTTAAAAAGATTTTTTTAACTCAAACCTGAGTACCACATAACGCCATGCAGGTAAGTTATAAAAACTGTAGCAACTGTTTGCTACATTTGTCATTTGCTACAGTTTAAAAGAAAAAATGTTTTGTTTTTTGTATTTTTGTAATAAAATCTATGGAAGCAGGATCAGGAGCAGAACACAGAAGTGGCATGCATCTGATCACCTGGTTGGTGTGCCAGAAGAAGCAACAGCAGATTTTTTTTTTTTTGCTGTTCACTTGAGGAGCTGAGTGGGGGTGGATTGGGTAATGCGGCAAGCATCCTACAGGTTGTTTTGCAGTCTGTTTTTTTTAATCTTCAGTTGAAGAGCTGAGGGAATGGGATGCTAGTTCACTACTTCACACTGGGTAAAAGTACTTAAAAGAATATCATCTGTAAGATTAATTGGTAGAGTGCTGGCAGAACGGAGTAACTCATAGTGGTGTGTATTGTTGTCACAAGCTTATAAATCACTGCAGCACGAACCACCAGATGAAATATCTGCTACTAGTAATACTCCAGAACTCCTTTTGAGGTCAGTGGTATTGTAGGTCATATTGCCTCTGTCTCCACATCACGGGTGGGTTGGACATCGACGCTTGCTCCCACACTCCCATGTTTTGGTCCTTCTAGCACCCATGTAACTAGTCAAAGCCATGAAGTCTGGGTCATAGAGCATTATTCCTGTATACCACAGGGCAAAGTACTTAACCTCTGCTTTTTTTTTTTTAATCAGTAAATTAGACAAAGGAATATTAGAAACCTACCTGTAAGCAACCTCCAGAACTATTTTGAGAGTAGCACTTCAGATTAAAAAAAAGAGGGGATCCTGCCTCATAGAGGTCATCAGAATTAGATATGGGGGAAGAGGATCTGGTGTATTCCAGCCAGCATTGGTTCCTTGTGAGGAGCAATGCCAACAGGAAGAACTCAGTTTTTAAGTGGTCTTCCCAATGCCAAAGGATGTCTTCTTTGAAGAGAATGTAAACTAAACACTGGAACATTTCATATGGATGTTGGGTAGTGGACCTTTCTGAATCTCAGAAGTATCTGAAGTTACTAGGCATGGAGAAGCCAAAACCTTTGATGTTCTGTGTTAGAGGCACTTGAAGATGCTTTCAGGAGCTAGTCTCTAGAGGTGGCTAACGACTCCTGCCCCAAAAAGCCCAACTGTTTTAATAACATCCTGAAAAAAATTCAAGTATTTTTATAAGAACCCATTAGTTCATCCTGTTGTAGTCTCTTTGGATATAGGTTCATAAGTTCATAGGTAGGTACTAGGCTATCGGCCCTGGAGCCTATACAAGCCCAGCCAAAAAGGTACCCTGGCTTTTGCCACCCAAGAAAATTATTTTCCTGTGCCACTGTCGAGCAGAGCCACAGAGGTGATCCCCAGGGTGAATTTCCTATTTCCCATCCAATCATCAAGATTTTTCTTGAAGAGTGCTAATGAAGAGCTTTGTTTGATATAGACGGGTAGTTTATTCCAGAGTATGGGAAGTCTCTGGGACAGGAATCTATCCCTCCGGCATGTTCTGTTTATTGTGGTGACAAGGTTTAGGTCCCTAGAGCGTGTAGCTCGGAAGGATTGGGATTTCTTTAAGTGGAGCATGTCCAACAGCTCTGGGTTTGACATAGCTTTGTATGTTAGGCAGAGATCATCTCTGAGTAGGCGATATGCGATGGAGTAAAGCTGGAGTTTTTTGAGACGGTCTGCATAGGGCATCTGTTTGAGGCCGGTAATCCTCTTTGTGAGGTATTTCTGTGGTCTTTCCAGTTGTTGTAGATGTCTTGTGAGGTACATACCAAAAGGGGCATTGTACTGTGATGCACTAGCCATTAGTGCCGAGGTTGCTGCTTCCAGCAAAGTGGTCAGGAGACAAGCCTGGATTAGGATTTAGCCACTCCCATTTGCATATAACATGACATTTTCTGAATATTTCCCTACACAAGGAACTTCTTTTTAGCTGTGCATTCGAGACATTTTCAGAAAGTTGGAAGAGAAAGACAAGCGCATACAGTCTGTAAGGCAACTTTTCTACCCTTTCATTCATATGTACAGCATGAGTTATCCCGCCAACAATGGCTCTTTTATAAGAAATACTGTAGGGCAGACCAGTACAAACAAAGGAGGTAAATTGAGAAGAAGCAACAAACTTGAAAGAACAAAGAGGGCAGGAGGTAAGGTGCAAATCCTTTCCTGATAGTAATAGTAGCACCTAGTGCTGACTTTCTTGACCCCTTTCTTCAACTTCCATCTTCTTCCTAGTCTCTTAGGTGGAAGACTTTCCTTTTTCATGGAAAACAGGTTTCTGTGAACTTCAGACTGGAGGGTAAGAGAAATTATCTCATCTGGCTGTACAGTACAGTTTGGGGATTTCCCCACCTTAGGCATGTCTTCTGTTCCCCAGCATCATCTGCTGGCAAGGTAGTAGAAAACATTTGCGGCTTTCCTCTCCCTGCTTCTTAGGGATGCCTTTCTAGTGACACTGAATGGGTCCCATGTATTTTGTTAAGGTCAGCTTGTTCAAAAGTTTTCCATGCTTGGAAAAATTGCTGACTGTACATTTTAGAAAGTGCCGTGTTTATCAAATGCTGAAATTGTCAAACTCAGTAATGTATGTTGTTGCAGGTAGGTGTGGGCTTCTTGTAATAATAGAGAAACTTTGTAATTTACGGAAAGTTTCAGCATGTAGGGTTAGTACAGTGTAGGCAAGTGTCTGGGGGATATGATTAGATTAAGGGTTAAGTGTTTCTGGAGTAAGGTTAGAGTAAGGACTAGGAATGAATGTAGATTTGGTGTTGTGCACGCAAGTCTGAATTAGGGTTAGAGTAAGCAGTACAGAATTAATGTTTTGTGTGTGTGTGTGTGTGTGTGTGTGTGTGTGTGTGTGTGTGTGTGTGTGTGTGTGTGTGTTTTGTTTGTGTGTTTGCATGTGGCACATGTGCCTGAGATGACTTGCGTAGATGTAGTGTTATGGAGGGGGTTGTTTTAAGGTAAGGAGTATGGTGAAGACCCACCTTGGACCCCTGCTAATATGTGTTAACCCTAATCTAACATATTACCTTAGGAAAAACCCTTTCCATAACACTACCACCATACCTCTCACCCTCTTAGAGCAAGAAATCTGGACAAAGCCATAAGTAAAAGTAGGAACAAAGGCAGAAAAATAGGAATAATTTTTAAATATTACTCTTGCAAACTTAGAAAGTTGATAGAATAACAGGTTTTGCATTAGCACAAGTTTTCTGAAGGGTATCAAATCTGAATCTCAAATGTCTTGACATTATTTTCTAACTTCAGTCTTAAAATGATTTGCCACTAATTTGCCTGAAGACCACCATTTCATGAAAAATGGATGAAAAACATAAGGCAAAAATGTGGGCATTCTGTGAAAATCTGTACAGTTGAGAGGTATGACTACCACTAGTGAGACAAATTCAGTCTTAATGTGGTGGTAGGATTTGTTGTAAAATTGTGAAATAATAGTTTTTCTTTTGTGATCTTTTTGCCCATTTGTTAAGTTGGGTTTTTGGTAAATGTCTTTTTCAGTATGCCAACATCGATGTCTTCTCATTCAATGTTTGTGCATTTCAACCATTTATCATAAACTCCACTGAACATGAAAAACACTGATCTACACATCTTTGTACCCAGTGCTGATAGGCAGTATGTAAGACTTGATGCTGTCAGCATCCATTATCTGTTCATTTCTTTGCCCTTTGGCTTTTCATTGTTCTGAGTCTTCACTAGATGCATAGTTCCAGTTTTTGCCCACCAGGGAACAAAGATATTCTTGTCTCTTCCTGCCTAAATGATTGCTTCAATTGTGCAGTTTACTAGAAGGAAATCTTGAAGATTCTCTCTATACCTCCAACCGTCTACTCAACCTGGGGTCACCCATAACTTGCAGAAATCCAGTGTCTTCCTGACTCAAAGCAAGACATTTCTGGGACCTTTATGGAATAGCAAGGTAGGCAAGATATCTCTTTCTCAAGACAATGCTCTTCTTTTGGTCCAGTTTCTTCCACAGTATTTTACAGAGAACACACTTAAGTAAGGTATTGAAGTACATGTTAGCATCTGTCCTGATGATTCTCCATGCTAAGCTTTATACAAGAAAATAAATCCAGTGGAACTGCAAGAATTTATAGGATCAGCACAAGTCACCAAGTCACTGAAAAAGAAAATAGCCCTTGTCACAGCCATTAGAAAGGACTTTCTTTGCTGAACAGCTCTGGTCAGGCAAACTCATTGCTTCCATTTTGTTGCCCTGGAACCACCCCAGTGTCTGACAACAGATGCCTCACACTGTGCTTGAAAGGCACATACCCTACATCTAAAAATGCATTGCAGTTGCCCCAAAACATGTCATGAGCAGGAATAGATGATAGCCATCATTTACACCCTCCAGATTTTCAAGGCCACGTTCAAGCTGGTTAGTCATGGTGGCCCGTAGCCTCTGTCTGCATTGCTGACCTGAGTGCCTGTCACCATCTCACTGTAACAAATATGGAGATGTTGGAGTACTTGTCTGTAAATGGCAGATATTTTGTATGTCTAGGATAATTATGGTTTCTGAGAATATACATTTCTTTTGTCTTTTTTCATGTAAATGTCTGTAAGGTTCTGTTGCACTCAGTAGCCGTAGTGTCCAGGAAGCTGTAAGCTTAACCATGCACTTACCAGTCATCAGCACCTTTTGCATACACAGTCTGATTCCAGGACAGCTAATTCAGTTTCTTCCCCAACATTTGCTCCTTCTCCGTTTGTTGAAACACAGTCCTGTGTAGATTTTTCATTTTCTGTGGCATGTTCAGTTCACACATACCCATATTAGCAATTTAAAGGCACCTACATATTCTTAGGTATTAGCTTATTCTTTTAGCAGTCTATACTTCTTCAGAACAAAACACTATGACTTTAGCATTATTGTCGTTATCCCATGCTGTGTGTGTGTGTGTGTGTGTGTGTGTGTGTGTGTGTGTGTGTGTGTGTGTGTGTGTGTGTGTGTGTATATATATATATATTTTTTTTTTTTAACAGATTTCATGTTAAGGCAAACTATGACTCTTAACTTGCTTTCCCTTCTTTTCCTTTTTTCAATGCAACTAATGCTGTCACTTTTCTATTTATTGTGATTTATTTTCTGTTCTCTAGGTTGCAGACTAGAGGGCTCCTACTAATGCGGAGAGTTTTTCTTCTTTCTTAAATGAACACTGATTCCAATGTATTATCCAAACACTGTTCTAATATATTATCCAGGGAGGGCCGTCAGTTTTACAGCATGACCCAGTATTCTACATTTTCTGGTTCTTTTGCTCACTGAAACATACTGCACACACACACACACACACACACACACACACACACACACACACACACACACACACACACACACACACACACACACACACACACACACACACGCACTCACTTACTCTGCATTGTCTGTCTTTTAGGTATTATGTGTAACAATTCTAAGCATCCAGGTTGTGGTACTGATTTTGTTGTTGTTGTTAAGGATTTCCTTTGGGGAAAGAATTGGTATACTCTGCTCCCTCTCTCTTTCTCTCTCTCTCACTCTCACTCTTTTTTTTTGTGAAAACAATTGAGTGTTGAAGTGTTGAAGCACTGTATCTAACACTCCTAATTTACTGTCTCCCAAAGCATGGCTCTTATTAGTCCAAAGCTTACGTAACTGTATTAAATCACCTCTGCTTTTCAGTTATAACTATTTATGGACTTGCATAACATTTCTGCTTTCACTGTCTTCTTATGTGGCACTGCCTGCCATATTTTCAGCATTTCAGAGATTCAGTGTTTTTAGCACATTTTTAAAATATGTACACTGTTTTACTAATGTTATCTGTAAAACAGAGAATACTCAGTATCGGTTGAAGCTTTAAATACTGTTGGAATGGGCTATAAATCAGTGTCACTCAGGTACCTCTTTGAAAATGTACCTAATAGCATACCTCTCAGCTGTGCTAATTTTAGCAGAACATCCACATTTTTGCCTCATATTTTAGTCCGTTTTTCTTCAAGTTTGTGATTTTCTGGCAAATCATTGAGGATTATAGTCATTAATAATGATATGCATTTGAGACTTCAGACAGTGACGCAGCAGATAGAGTTGTCACCTTACAGCAAGAGATTCTTTGGTTCGATTCTCAGCTAGGGTTCCTTCTGGGCAAAGTCTGCATGTCTACCCAGTTTTCATGAGGGTTTCCTCCTGGTGCTCCGGTTTCCTTCCACATTCCAAAGACATATGCAGTAGGTGGATTGGACATTCCAAATTGGCCATCAATTTTAATGTATGGTCTGGAAGAACAAATGCAGTAGGGCTAGCTACCTGGTGGTGTGAACCTTGGCTCTAGATGGTTGTCACAGTTGAAGTGACACCTCAACCCCATGTGCAAAAATGGGTAAAGGGGGTTGTGGATGGATGGTGGATCCTTCAGTAAATGCATGCTAAGGTCAAATCTGATATTCTAACAACTTTCAAAGGTTATAAGGGCAGTATTTAAAATCTATTCCTGTTTTAGACCTTTGTTTCCAAATTACGTTTGGTTTTGTCCAGATTTTGTGAGCCTGGCAGGTGAGAGGTATGCCTAATAGACACATGATGCACACCTTTGACAAGCGTTCTACTTTTCAGTTTTTTTATTGTGAGATTTTTTTTTATTTATTTATTTTATTTTATTTTACATTTGTTACCTGGGGGTGTCTGACTGAGCCGAAAAGGCCCTTTTTCAGCAGAGGCCCGGGGAGAAAAGCTCCACAAAGAAAAATTACAGACACATTTAGTTATTTAGACATGATCAGTATACACACAAGTTACAAGAGACATGTTTTTTACAGTGGTATGCGGCACATAAACAGTTACAGTGGAGAGAACAAACAAAAAAATATTAATTTTAAAAATAAAGGTAATTAATAGATTTGTGGTGTACAGCTGAAATTTGGAACATAGGTGGAATACATACATAGTACACAGGTACAGTACATACATTGTAGATTAGCCAGCGTTTGTAAGATTGAAAACTATTATCAAGTGCTCTAGATGTATATGTTATCCGCTTTCACTAGCCTGAGGAGCAATCATGGCACTGCCAACTTTGCTTGAGATGTTGCCTGATGAGGTCTTTTAGATTATGTGTTTTGAATGCTAGTGGGGACAGAGTTCCATTTTTTAGCCACTGAACTACTATATAGTGCATCTACAAAGCTATTGTAGCTGTTGGTGACTTCTAGTAGTAGTTTGCTTGATGATCTAAGAGGCCTTTTGGCTGAGTGATGTACTAGGTTTTTGAGGGCAGGACACTTATTGGGGAGGTAATAGATAGAGTGACAGAGGCAGAGCTGATTGTAGATTAGGAAGTTGGGCAGTTCAAGCCAGTGGAGCTGTCTCAAAGCAGTACAGTGTTGAGTTCTATGTGAGCAATTTGCAGCAAAGCAGGCAATTCTGTTATAGCAGGCTTCCATTTTGCTTAGTTCAGTTTTGTTGAGATTAGTCAGAATGGGAGATGCATAGATTAGGGTGGATAGAAGTTGGGAGTGAGCAATGGCTGATCTTGTGTTGTTGGTAAGAAAAGGTTTGATACGGTAGAGTGACCCCAGTTTGGCATGTACTTTTTTAATAGTTAAGTTGAGATGACTATCAAATTTTAGGTGGGAGTCTATGGTTATTCCCAATAGCTTAGCCTGTACCACTGGAGCAATTGGAGTAGCATTTGTGGATTAGATAGTGAATTGACTGTTAGTGTTTTGTTAGAACTGGTTATAATCATAAGCTGAGTTTTCTTTGGACTGATTATAAGTTGGGCTTTGGTAAGGTAGTTTTCAACGTCAGAGAATACTAGTTGAGTTGTTTGCAGGAGGGTGGGAATGTTTTGTGCAGCACAGATTAAGGTAGTGTCATCTGCATACTGGATTATAGATGCATGCTGTGTGGAGGTATGGAGGTCATTTGTGAAGACTGTGAATAGTAGTGGTCCTAGGATAGAACCCTGTGGGACTCCTATAGTTATGGGCAGCTGAGGAGAGATAGAATTTTCCCATTTCACAGCTTGATACCTGTCAGTTAAGTAGCTTTGGAACCAGGTAAGAGTGGAATTTGATAGTTGATATTGGTTTAGTTTGTTTAGCAGGGTTTGGTGTGAGACTGTGTCAAATGCTTTGGTCATATCCAAAAAAAGAGTTGACACTTGTAGGCCTTCATTTTTGAGACAGTTTACTGTGTCTGTGAAGCAGAGGAGGGCTGTAGTGGTACTATGGGCAGGTCTGAAACCATGCTGAGTAGGTGACAAGATGTTGCTGTCTAGGAGATAATTTAGCATCTGGGTATGGATGCATTTTTCTAGGATTTTGGCCAGGAGGGAGAGTAAAGCAATGGGTCTGTAGTTATTAAGTTCAGTGGAGGTCCTGCCTTTATGTATGGGTGTAACATAGGATATTTTCCACAGTTTGGGCACATAGTTTTCAACAACTGATCTGTTTATGAGAGTGGAGACTGGGATAGCCATAGCATCTGCTGTGAGTTTCAAGAAATAGCTGGGGAGTAGGTCAGCTGCTGTTGATGAGGTTTTTAGTTTGGAGGGCATGCTTTTGATTGAAGTGGTGGAAACTGTTTTGAGGGTAAAGCTTGTATTAGAGTTATTTGTGTTGGGGGGGATAGTGAGGAAGGAACTGTCCTGTGATACTAAGGCTAGAATTGAGTTCACAAAGTGGGAGTTGAATTGTGTTTCGATGGGAGATGATTTTAATATAGCGACATTCTAGGTATGGGTATGAATTACAGTAGGATTTGTTTGTTTATTTATTTAATTATTTATTTATTTTTATTGATTGATTTGTTGATTTGAATTTGTTAACCAGTGTAAAGCACTGATCACCAGTGACTGATTTCATTGTCAGTCCTGGGGAAAAAGGGAAAAAAGCGCAAGTTTGGCAATTATGAAGACATACAAAAAATTGTATAAAGGGACACAATTAATGAAATTATGAGGATATCTATATATGTATATATATATATATATATATATATATATATATACATGTGTGTGTGTGTGTGTGTGTATATATATATATATATATATATATATATATATATATGGTTCCCCTTCAGAAGGTCGAACAGCTGAAATCTTGAAATGCATACGGTCGAGATGATATGCTCGAAATTTCAGAAGCCCAACCTTCTGAACGGGGATTGGCATACAGCGCAGAACGGGAGATTTCCCTTTCTGCGCTGTAGTGCGATTTCGGAGTTGGTATAAATAAGTAGCGGGGGGTGGGGTGGGGGTGCAGGGGGGCTTGCCCCCTGCAGAAACATTGTTTTGTGTTTCATTGGGTTTTTTTTGTTTGTTTCCGTTTCAGAAGGTCGAGCTTCTGAAATTCGAGCATGTGGCTTCAGCCATATGCATTTCGAGATTTCAGCCGTTCGACCTTCTGAAGGGGAACCATAATATATATATATATATATATATATATATATATATATATATATATATATTATGAGTCGTATATATATATATATATATATATATATATATATATATATATATATATATATATATATTTATATCTATATATATTTATATATATATATATATATATATATATATATATATATATATATATATATATATATATATATATAAAAGTATATATACATATATATATATATATATATATATATATATATACATATATATATATATATATATATATATATATATATATATATATATATATATATATATTACACACACACACACACACACACACACACAATCAAATGCATTATAGTAATTGAGATGCAACATACATTTATACAGATATCAAAAGAGGATCTAAGAGATTGCTGGGTGTGGATTCAAAATAGTTAATGAATAAAATATGTTTATACAATTCACTACAAATTGTGTGAAACCGTGGATACTTGTAGAGTTTGTGCTTGATGTGCTTTTATCCTAGTAATCAAATGTCAGAGTCAGATGTGAGTAAATCAGAGTAGCCTATATTCAAACATGGTATTTTGGTTTGCCATGTTCTTTATTCATTTTGTAGATTATATGCTATTTAATATTCATTTTGTGTTGTTCTTGTATTCTTCAGCCAATCAAAGTAGTGCATATTCTGATTTAGCAGTTATTTTAGTTTGTTGTTCTTCTTCTTTCGGCTTTTCCCGGTTAGGGGTCGCCATAGCGGAACTCTGGTCCACTAATGATTGGCAGTAGATTTTTACGGTGCCGAGACGCCCAACCTTCACCGAAGGCACACCCATTCACACATGTATTTTGAACGCCACTCAACAACATTTAAATAATAGCAGAACCTAGAATATTTAAAAAGTGCTGAATCCACCACACAGTCCTTTTGATGTGCAGATATGTACTAGATACCCACCCACTTCGAAATTAGAAAGGACTGTCCTAATCTCTGCTTCTTCATATTTCTGTAGTCATAAAGATGTTTGTACTGTCACCTTTGTGAACAAACTTCAAAGTCAGTAGCAAGTGAATACTGACATGACCTACACTTGACATGGTATTTTTATTTTATACTGTGGCATTTATTTATTTTGTAGGTTGTATGTTATTTAAGTGTTGTGTTTTATGTTGCTTTTGTGTTCTGTAGCAAAGCAAAGTAGATTATATTCTGATTTTGCTTTTCTTACAGATTATTATGTAGCACATAACATTTAAATAACTGCAGTAACTGGATTATTTTAAAAGTGCCAACTTAACTCTCCAATCCTTTAGACTTGTAGATACACATCTATACAAAAGGAATGTCTTTGTTTCAGTGCCCCCAAATACTTAAAAGCTGGCATAAATATGTTTGCATAGGCATACATGCAGTCACTCACATCATTATCTTTAAAAATAAGAATTCTTTAGAGCAGACCATTTCAGGTTTCAGCCAAAATGGCTCATGTTTGATTAGTGAGCATGAGCTGAGAGGCTGGGTGGGAAGGATGAAAGTGAGTAGTCGATACCAGCGTCGCCTAGTGAGCCCATTAAACATGGTTGTGCTGCTTACGAGATGGCATGTGTGATAGCACATGTGTACTATATTCATGCAACACTTGTGGAACTTCCAAGACCCATGTGGAGGGTTTAGGGAAGTGGTCTAACCTGATCACCTGTGTGTGGCTGATTGCTCCCACTCCTACTTGATGCATTTCTTGCCATGGAAGATTGAATGACTGTAATGCTCTTAGAAGAATGAACATCTCAGTTGGGTGGCCAAAAGGGTAGGGCTGGATGGTCATCAGGTGATTAAGGATTAAAAAAAAGACTATTCAGGGATTATGACGTTGGAATTATTGAGTTCTTAATACCTACAGTACACTTAAAGATACCAACCTAGCCATTGTGTTCCTACCTACAGAATTGGATACTTTGTTGATTTTATTAGGATAATGCAGTGCAAAGTTCACATAAGGTCTGTTTGTGTATTTACTTTTACACGAGTTGTGAAAATCAGCCTTAAGTTTACTAGGTATATTATATACAGAAGTTTGTAAAATTTGTATGACTGTCATTTTTGTTGAGCAGCATGCTACAATGGCTGATGACATTTGACTTTGAGACCTCCTTATATTTTGGCATGAGAAGCACTGTAGTGTATTTAGACAAAAAGCAGAATGTAGCAGATGTTCATCGTGTTACACTGCTGCAGTCATTACACTTGGGTTATCCTGCCGTCAGGCGGTCCCTCAGTCGGCCAGAGTTCCAAAGTCTTGGTCCGGCGTCAGTTGCCGTCGCTTCTTCCCTGACGTCTGTGCACCAGGGGTATATAAGATGCAGCCATCGCCATTTTCTTCAGTCTTTCTTGCCGCGCAGTGCCCGGAGCAAAAGCAGTTCGCAAGTGCCAGTTGGCCAACTCCTGAGATTTTCATTCCGAATCCAGAACCGAAGTCTTCTACAAAGCTAAATACCCCGTTGGGGAAACTTTTTCTTGCCTCAGACCAATGTCAGTAAAAGTTAATAATTGTATTTCTTGTGGGAAGCAAATACCTCATAAGGATTTCCATTCTTATTGTATCCCATGCCTAGGCCCAGACCATGACGTCACTGGTTGTCGGTTTTGTGCTAGGTTTAACAAGAGCACTATTAAACGTCGGTTTGATTTTTCCCGACATTATTTTGGCAGAAAATTCAATTACACCATGCCGTCGGAACAACCGACGACCGGGATACACAAAAAGCACAAAGACAAGGACAGGCATCCGAGGCCCAAAGCTGACGATGAAGCCTCTTCTAGGCCAGTCGCCGGTTCTCCAGTTTTCAGCAAGTCGCCTTCGCAGCCCCTTATGACCGCTTCTTTGGAACCACAGGCCGCCTCTGACTCCCACGTGGAGATGGCTGGGCCTTCGGATACACCAGATTTACGGCCTACCGAGACTATCCCTTCAGAGGGATCCGGAGCTGCTGAACAACCCTCAGCTTCAGAGGGTGTTTTCAGACCTACTCAGCTAACCATTAAATCGTCTGCTAAGTCTAAAACCCCTTTAAAAACAAAGAAACAACTTCAACATTCACCAGGACAGGCCTCCATGCCTAAGAAACAGATGCTCAAAATGGCCTAAGACTTAATTACTCTGATCAGGGGGTCCCACCCTCTTCCTGATAAAAGGCCTAGACAGGATGTAGACTATGACTCATCCGACCAGGTGTCCATCTCTTCAGATTCATCCTCAGACCAAGGATACTCTTTACCTCCTTATGAGGATTCTGATGCTGAGGAATAAATTCCTTCAGCCTCTCCACCAGAGGACTACTCCTTTGGGGAAACTACATACCATGAGGGAGCATTTCCATTGGGAGGGCCAGGATTATTCAGAATCCAAGAAAAGGCTCAGAGATTTTCTTTTATTACCTCAACACAGACCCCTTGTTATCCTGCCAGTGTTAGATATTGTGGATGATGTGTATTCTGAATCCAGTTTAAATCCTGATTCTTTACCTCCTGCTCCAGTTAAGCCATACAGATACTACAGAGTCCCTGACTCTCACAAATTTCTTTATAAAGCCCTGTTGCTGACCCTGAAACTATTTCCCAGGGTCCCAAAGGGGTAAAGGCATCTTCAGCAAAGAATCCAGTCCCCTCTGACAGAGATTCCAGAGCATTAGACAGATGGGGAAGAAAGTATATACATCTGCAACTTTAGCAATGAGAGCCTTAAATTGCCAGTTTCACATGCTTAAATATCAGCAATATTTGATGTCTCAGTTGAAACAAAAAATGCTTCCAAATTCAGATCTTCCTAACTGTAAGGAAATGCAGGATTTATTGCATGCAGCTGAACAAGTGGGAAAACATGCTTTGCAATGTGGTTTTGATTCATTAGAGGCCTCCTGTAGAGCAGCAGTTACAGGGTCTGTCATTCGAAGACATGCTTGGTTAAAAGAGCAGACTTTACCAGATCATGTTAAAGCAAACTTATTGGATGCACCTTTGCAGCAGGATGTTTTATTTGGAGTTAAGGCAGAAGAGGTATTAAAGAAAATGGAGGATAAGGCAAAATCTATGCAAATGGTGAAGGATTTCTTACAGGTTCAGCCTCCTCGATTTAGCAGAAATTGGCCAACAAAAAATTGGTCCTTTCCAGTTACAGACAGACCTCAAAGGGGCAGATACAGATGTCCAAGAGGCAGAGGTCAGCCACAAGGTTCTTACAGGCCTCGACAATGGGGTGCTTCAACCCAGAAAGAAGGGGAAGACAGGCCTCAACCTTATAAAAAACAGTCCCAGTGACTTCCCACTACAGCTACCAAGCACTTCTCTCTTGGCAGCCCCATTGGGTGGAAAACTAGCGCTTTTCTTTCACAATTGGCATATGATCACCAAAGACAAATGGGTTCTTAATATTGTATCTCAAGGTTACAGGTTCCACTTTCACACTCTGCCAAGGTTAAAAGGAATGCCAAATCTGCCACCAAATCAATGGGCAGAGGCTCAAAGACAGATTACAGCACTCGAGAGCTATTCAAAAGGTACCAACACAGGAGCAAGGACAAGGATTTTACTCAAGACTCTTTCTGGTTCCCAGAAAGAACAAAGCCTGGAGGCCCATTCTGGATCTTTCTTCTCTAAATACTTACCTGGATGTTCCAAAATTCAAAATGTTGACACTACAACAGCTTCTTCCCATGCTGGGCAAGAAAGCTTGGCTCGTAACTTTGGACCTCAAGGAAGCATACCTGCATGTCCCTATCAGACAAAATTGCAGAAGATACTTCAGATTCTTAGCTGGTTCAATGCATTACCAATTCTCTGCACTGCCCTTTGGCTTATCTACTGCACCCAGGGTCATTACAAAATGCCTGGCACCAGTAATTGCATTTTGCAGACAAAAAGGAATTCAAATTTACCCATACTTGGACGACTGACTTATTCAAGCAGAGAGCAAAGACATTCTTCTAAAGCATCTCGCATTTGTAAAAAGATTGCTAATTTGCCTAGGGTACACAGTAAACGAAAAGAAGTCAAAACTAGTGCCCTCACAAGAGATAATATTCCTGGGTGCCAGCTTAAATACAATGGCTCAGATGGCTTATCTCACACCAGAAAAGCAAGGACAACTGACTCAATATTTCCAATTGATGGCAACAAAAACCCAACTCCCTGCAAGAAAAATTCTGCAGGCCTTGGGTACATGGCATCTTGCATACTTCTAATTCCATATGCCAGACTGCATATGAGGAAACTACAATGGTACCTAAAGAGTGTCTGGTCTCAACACTGTCACAGTTTGGAAACAGTAATACCACTTATTTGTTGCCTTCAACAGGAGTTTCGATGGTGGGCTCAAGCCTGTCACCTCAACAAGGGACAGCCTTTCACTCAACCCACAGCCAGGCAAACACTGACAACAGATGCTTTGGATTACGCCTGGGGAGCACACATGGCAGGAAAATGTATTCAGGGCAAGTGGCCCGCAGAACAAAGGCATCTTCAAATCAATCAAAAAGAGATGCTAGCTGTACAAAATGCCCTTATAGCTTTCAAGGACCTTCTGCATCCAGGACAACTATTACTAAAGACAGACAACACCACAGTTATGTGGTACATAAACAAGCAAGGGGGCACTCATTCATATCCCCTCTGCAGACAAGCCATGACCTTGTGGAACACAGCTATAACCTATCAAGTTCATCTGCAAGCACAATTCCTGCCAGGTGAGAAAAACACTCTGGCAGATGACTTAACCAGGAACATCATGGATCCGCACGAGTGGAAATTACATCCACAAATATTCAGAATGATAACACAAAAATGGTGGAGCCAGGACATAGATCTGTTTGTATCCCCAATGAATTGTCAGCTACAGAAATTCTGCACAAGGACTTATCACCCACAAGCATGGAAAGTGGATGCCCTCTCATTCAGCTGGAAAAACCTACAAGTATATGCTTTCCCACCACTACCTCTCCTTTCAAAGGTACTCCTAAAAACCAGACAAGAAAAGCCAAAGATGATCCTGATTGCCCCAGACTGGCCACGCCAGCACTGGTACCCAATCTTAAAGAACTTAGCACAAGGTCCACCATGGATTTTGCCTCAAATCCCACATCTTCTGACTCAGCAAAACAATCAGATACTTTGCAGCCAGCTCAAGACTTTAAACCTTGCTGTATGGCAGATTCCTTAATCAAGCAAGCAGTGCCTCTCTCCCAAGTTGTTATGGATGTCATTCTGGAGGCCAGAAGGCCTAGCACCAGGAAAGCCTATTCGGATAAATGGAAGAGATTCTGTGCCTGGAACCAGGCTCACAGCCTTGACCCTCTTGTCCCAAATATTCCTCAGGTACTACAGTACTTAACTGAGATGCTGGACAAAGGCCTCTAGTTTTCATCCATTAAGATCCACACCTCTGCCATCTCTGCTCATTACAACACAGACCCACCAATTTTTTCTTATCCTTTGCTAAAACAGTACCTCAGAGGAGCTAAAAACATAAGACTGCCCCGTAGAGCGCCAAATCCAACTTGGGACCTCAACTTCGTCTTGTAAAAGTTAACTTTACCTCGTTTTGAGCCAGCTAACTCAGCAGACTTCAAATATGTCTCTTGGAAAACTGCTCTGCTCCTGGCAATAACCTCAGCATGAAGAGTTACAGAATTACAGGCACTAATGGCAGTGGAACCTTTCATCATTTTCCACCAAGACAGGGTGTCTTTAAGAACAAACCCTACTTTTATGCCAAAGATGGTATCAAGTGTGGCTCTAAACCAAACTATTCATTTGCCAACTTTTTATCCAAATCCACAGAATAAAGGGGAGATACTTCTGCATTCCTTGGACATGCACAGGCAGTTACGCTTCTACTTGGACAAAACGAAAGCTTTCAGGAAAACTGAGCAATTGTTTGTAGCATATGCTGCAGGAGCACAGGGAAAAGCCATTTCAAAACAGACCATTTCAAAATGGATAGGGCACTTTATACATTTCTGCTATACACACCATGGGAAAGCAGTACCTAACAGCATTAGGTCTTATTCCACCAGGATAACAGCCACTTCAACTGCCTACCTCAGAGGAGTACCTACCAAGGACATTTTGGAAGCAGCAACTTGGAGTTCTGTACATACCGTCACCAAGCATTACCATCTGCCTCTTTACTCTAAATCCAGAGCTGGCTTTGCCACTGCAGTGCTGCAGGGCCTTATAGCCAACCCTAATGCCTTATAGAACCAGCTACCCAACCTCAGCTTTGGGATCTACCCAAGTGTAATGATTGCAGCAGTGTAACATGATGAACATAGTACAGTTTTGTACCTACCATAAATGTAGATGTTCGAATGTATACACTGCTGCAGTCTAGGTTTCCCTCCCTCCTTCCCCTCTTCCTTGCTGGTACTTACCTAGGCCTTCTACCCTTTACTACCTATGGGGAGTATTTGCTGGTAACTGAAAGTTTTTGATTGCTTTTCTTATGTATGTTTTATTAGCAATTTACATTGCCTACCTTTTTGGGGACACCTGACATCTGGGGCAAGAAAAACTGAAGAAAATGGCGTCGGCTGCATCTTATATACCCCTGTCGCACTGACGTCAGGGAAGAAGCGACAGCAACCAACGCCGGACCAAGACTTTGGAACTCCGGCCGACTGAGGGACCGCCTGACGGCAGGATAACCCAAGTGTAATGACTGCAGCAGTGTCAACACTCGAACATCTACATTTATGGTAGGTACAAAACTGTACTTTTGTGCTTAGCAAGACCCTTTCATTATTTTTTTTCTTTTATTGGCCATTTTATGGCTCTTCATGGCTGACCATCAGCTGTTCCGAGGGTTGTCCTCATCCAGTGGGTCCACCATCTCCTGGACTTACTCTAACCCATGTGTGGGGCTAGTCAGTAGAATTTTTTGCATCCCCCTCCCCACAGGACCAAGCCTGATGGCTTCTTTATCTACACCCAGTTGACCCACTCATTCTGCATCCATTGAGGCAGCCTGACCCTCTAGACTATTGTCATCTCCTACAGTAGCTCTTTCAAACCCCTCTGTAGCTTCCCTCCAAGGGAAAGTGTGCCTCCACACAGACAATTTCTCCTCTGCTCGCCATGCAAATTGCACATGCCAGCACAGGCTCTATTGACTTGAGTTCTACGGGCTAGATACCTAGTGTTCCTGCTAGGTGTCAAACATGTGGTTACCCAGATCTGTCTCTCTCCCTGTGGATGGATGGGCTGAAAGCGGCCTCTCACTCTAAACTTTCCCTACCAGCTCCTAGAAGTGCTTGAGTGTATAAAATCAGGTGACCTGCAGTGTAGTCGGGGATGGTGATGACATTAAGTCACCTGCAGCAGTGTTATACTGCTTTTGAGCAGTGTTTTTTCCCCATTAAGTCCCTACTCCAGGCCACCTGGCTAAGTCTGTAGGTGAGTCGGGCATTAGGTGTCTGCAGTGCTCCTCCCCCTCACATCCACAAGGAGTTTACCATCAGCAGGATTACCATGCCGACCCTCTGGCAACACATGAGCTTGTTGTTTTCCCAATTTCCATTAGAGGAATCAAGAGTGTGAGTGTTTACTAGGCAAGCTCCACCCGTCCCTGGCACAGTGGGCATGCCTGTCCTCCCTGTCTGCCCCATTAACTAATCGTACCCATGTCACCTGGCTATAGTTAGGGCTTTTCACTGTTCTTTAGTTTAATGTAGAAGTTGCAAATGGCAGTCATATAGATCCTTAACAGTGATTTAGAAAGGAAATAATTAATGTGGCAAATCAAGCTGAATGCAGTTCACTCCCCCATCCTTGGCTCAGTGTTGTTGTTTTTCTTTCGGCTTTTCCTGGTTAGGGGTCACCACAGCGGAACTCCGGTCCGCTAATGATTGGCAGTAGATTTTTACAGTGCAGAGGTGCCAGCTCAACGCCCAACTTTCAATGAAGGCACGTCCATTCACGCATGTCTTTCGAATGTTACTCGACCGTGGGGAGGACATGCAGACTCCACACAGAAGGTGCTCCAGCCGAGAATCGAACGGGAGAACCTTTTGCTGTGAGGCGACAACACTACCGCTGCACCACCCGGCTTACCCTATCCTTGGCTCAGTGTACATTTAAATATTAGGAGTGCTTTACAGTTGCATCAGTTTAGGTAACTGCGTGTTATTTTACTTTTTGTGCAGTGATGTGTCTTTAAATGTTGGCGTGTGATTGAATTAGAAGTGGCTCACATGACAAGTTTAAAAGCTGTATAAATGAATTGCATTGTCACTCCCCCAGTAATGAAGAAGTTGGGTTATAGGCAAAAGCGTTATAGTAAAGTTTCACCTACTAAGGGTTTCCTATTATCTTTTGCGGAGATTTTTTTTATTTTTTGTCTGCAATGTAAACATCTAACCTCAGCTCAACATGTTTTATTTGTTGTGAGTTCTAATCCTTGGCCATGGATGACAATGACATCTGCCAGTCCATTTGGAGGAAGAAAAAGTCTCTTGAATTTGGGCCAGCCAAGGACTTCCACAGCAGGAAAGCCCAAGGAGTTATTACTGCAACAGTGAAGACACTCAAACATGTACATTTAGGGTAAGTAGGCACAACTGTACTTTCCAGGATAGTCGCACACTGAGCAGCATGTTCTTTGTCATTTAAGCTAGTCTGGAAACCAGTGGTGCTACATATCGTAACAGGTAATACAGCTGTAGTATAGCACATGTGTGGAGGGGGAGTAATCACTCTTACCCACTGTGCTAGCTGGTCATGCAAGCTTGTGATTAGTGTTAGAATATTACAGGAGCCAAGGGGTTTCTAACGTTCCGTTAGAGGAGACTTCACTGATGGATCAGCTCGGCAGTTTCTCTACAGACCCCCACAAATGAATGAGAGACAAGAAAATCTTTCTGAATCTTGTTTACAGGTGGAGTGTATCTGACATAAACTTTTTTTTGTTTGTTTTGCTTTCCAGACAACTGAAGAAATTCTTATTTCCTCCTTACAAACAGATGTGGGTAGGTCTGTTTCTGTTTGCATTCCCATTCCCTCCCATCCCCTTGTTCCCAGAGTGATACTAAAATGTATATTTTTAATTTATTAACCAAGGTAGAACACTGATTTCACTGGACCATTTATGGGTTGAGCTCAGGGATACAACAAGACACCTAAGAGATTACACAGAAAATGTATGTTGCATAACAGCAGAGTAAATAAAGGTGTGACCGTGTACTAGCATTAGAGAAAACACAGTCAGTTAAGTTACATGAAGCCTATCTGTCCTAAATGCTTTGCAAAATCACAGTAGTGAGGCCAAACGTTATCCTAACTGCACTGTTTTGGCTGAAGCAGTACTTGTTTCCCACCCTTCTGAAAGTTCAAGGTAGGAGTAAATCCATCCACCTCAACTTATAGGTTCATAGGTTTATACTAGGCTATTTGCCCTGGGGCAATTATAAGCCTAGCCCGATTCTGTATGGCTTACGCCACCCCTTGATTTGAGTATACTGTGCCCTTTTTAAGGTTTAGTTTACTGTGCCTCTGTCTAATAGTGACACAGGAGTAATCCCTGGGACAAACCTACGATCCCCCATCCACCTATTGAGATTCTTCTTGAAGAGATTCAATGAGGTGCTCTGCCTCACATGAACTGGAATTCTATTCCAGAGCGAAGGGAGCCTCTGGGTTATGAACCTGTCCCTCCAGCAAGTTCTATTTATTTCTGTGCTGAGGTTCAAGTCCCTCGAGCATGTGGCTCTAAGGGATTTAGATTTACTGAGGTGGAGCATGTCCATTAATTCTGGATTTGACATAGCTTTGTATGTCAGGCATAGATCATCTCGAAGTAGGTGGTATGCAACTGAGTAGAGCTGGAGTTTTTTTAACCGAGCAGCATATGGCATCTGTTTGAGACCCTTGATCCTCTTGGTGAGATACTTTTGGGGTCTTTCTAATTGCTGCAGGTGTCGGGTAAGGTACATCCCAAAAGGGGCATTGTATTCTATGATGGGCCTGATGAGGGATGAATAAAGGGGCACGATTATCTCTCTTGATCTAGATGTGAAACCCTTCGTGATGAGGTGGGCTATGTAGAAGGTCTTTTTAACCACTTTGGCAATGTGGTTTTCAAAGGAGAGATTGCTATCAACTTGGGTCCCCAGGTCCCTAATAACTTTCTCTGTACTTAATGGGTTTCCGCCTATGTGGTAATTTGTGGGCACATTGTTTTGCCAAAGGGTATGACTATACATTTTTTGGCATTTAGCTTTAAACCATGGCGCTGGCACCAGTTATCTGTCTCTGTGAGACCTTTTTGAAGGATGTTTGTGTCAGCTGGTGAGTTGATTATGGCGCCCAGTTTGCAGTCGTCTGCGAACTTGGTGAGCCATAGTCCTCCCACGTTTGCCTGTACCTCGGAAAAGTATATACCGAACAAGAGTGGTCCCAGGACAGAACCCTGTGGGACGCCACTTGTGACCGGTTTCGAGTCTGACATGGCCCCAGCAACTCTCACTCTGTGGGTTCTGTCTTTGAGCCAGTTTGCGACCCATCTTGTGACATAGGGGTTATATTTAAGCTGGATAGCTTATCTATGATGCCCGAGTGGGGTATTGTGTCAAATGCCTTTGCAAGGTCCAGATAGGCTGTGTGGACTACCTTCCCTTCATCTATGGCTTTGGTGACTGTTTGAAGAAGTCAACCAGGTTCAAAACGCAGGATCTGCCCTTGACAAAGCCGAACTGGGTAGGATCTAGTGTCTGTAGGTCCCCAATGTCTTTGTTTATGAGCTCCATGATGATCCTCTCCATAGCCTTGCAGACTAAGCTAGTCAGGCTTATGGGGCGATAGTTTCCAGGGTCGACAGAGGGTCCACCTTTGTGGAGTGGGACCACTGTTGCTGTCACGCCATTCTCTGGGCACATATCCTGTAGTGAGGCTGAGATTGTATAGCTGTTTTATTTGAGGGATTAGTTCCTCTTGGAGTTCATGTAGGACGCAACCTGGGACGCCATCTGGTCCCATGGAAGCAGTGTTTTTGCTTTGGAGAGGGCAGCCTTCACCTGAGCATCAGAGATGTTTGGGAGGCAGCCCTCTGCCGGGATAGATACTTGCTCTTTTGGGGGTGGAGAAGTTTGCACTGAACCTGTCTGCCAGGATATTGGCGATGTCTGTGGGTTCAGTGTATTTTTGTCGTTTAGAATCAACTCAGAACAAGTCTGGGAGTTGCATCCCAGGTTTCTAACATAACTGAAAAAGCCTTATGATTGTCTTTGGTGTCCTGTGCAATTTTTCTCTCGAAGCTGGCCTTGGAGGATTTTATGAGGGATCGTAATTTTTTGCTAGTACTGATCAGAGATGCCTTCCATATTAGGGATTTTGCTCTATCATGTAGTAGCTTCCTCCTTCTGTTGTACAGTTTATTTATGGCAGGGGTCCACCAGACTGGGCGCCTGCCTTTGGATGATTGGGTCTTGGTTTTGTTTGGGATAGCATGATCCATGCATTCCTGGAGATGTCCGTAGAATGCGTTTATATAGGATTCTGCAGTTTGGGCCGTAGTTTCCACTGGCCGTGGGGCCTTGAAGGATTCCACTTCGGTTTTGAGAAGTGAGAAGTTCGCTTTTGAGAAGTTTTTCACTGTGGTTTTCTGGGCTGGGGGTGGGGTCGGGATGTGGACATCCAGTGAAATTAATTTATGGTCTGATCTTACCAATGAGAGATATACTTCTGGTGTGGAGCATAGAGTCCCCATGTTGGTAATGATCAGGTCTAGTATGTTGTCCCCTCTTGTGGGAGTGGTGACTAGTTGTTCCATAGCATTTGAGTTTATAATTTCCAGGAACCTTTGGGCTAAGGTGCTGGGGCTTGAGTAGTGCTCCCAGTCAATGTTTGGGTAGTTGAAGTTGCCCAATATAATGGTGTTCGGTTTATTTTGTGAAACCTGACTTTGTTAAACTTTCACCTTATCAGACAGCATATTTCAAAAACATCAACTCATATTACAGTCATATACATACTAAATTTACATAATCAGTTTATGTTTATAAATTTTATGACATTTTCAAAATATTGACTTTTTCCCAAGCATATAACCCTTATGCCATTCACTACTTTTTTATTATCATTTTTAAAGCTGTTTTTGATTCCCCCAGCATTCTTTTTTTCATAGTCACCCTAGTCCCACTTATGGAGATATTGTTCCCACACACGGCATTTAATGGTATGCATTTTAATATTTCCTTTGTCAGTGAATCCCCCTCCAACAGCTTTACTTCCTTTTCAATACCTAGTGCTTCTAACACTTCTTCATGGCTGGCCTCACTTTTTCCAAGCCAAGCCTCAGTTCTTCCAAGGCTGGCCCCATTTCTTCCAAGCGTAGCGTCACTTCTTCCAAGGCTGGCCTGTTCCTTGATTTCCATTTTCTTGTTATCACTTTTTTGCTGCTAACATAATTAAACTTAGTAAGGCAGTTCAACTCCCTTACTCTAGCTACTTGTCATCATCTCCTTCATGACTTCCAACATCTGCCCTAGGGAATTTTGTAATGCTTCTTTAAACACTGTCAGCTCTGTACAGACACACATGGACGCGCAAAAACATGCTGCCATTTTCCCCTGTCATTCCCCACATATCTCCAACATTTACTTTCAATCTGAGAGAAGAGCCTTTACAATCTGCTTAGAGTATGAAAATGTCTTAAGTATTTCCTTGCAAACTTCCTGAACCATCTTGAAGTAGTTGCATATTAACTACCATAATAGTAGATACTGAGTGCAATCACTTACAGAGTAGGAATCTTCTGTCCTCCATTCCGTGTTTTCTGTATAGAGCATCCTGTGTTAAGTCCCTCACTTCCTTCTAGGAAGGCATCCCCTCACATCCTGTCTACATCTGCTCTACTATGTGAGGGTTCAGGATTCTCTTTGTCAAAATTCCTGTGGGTATAGTATCACAGTGCTGAGTTTTCTTGCCTGAGTCCAGGGGACAGGTCATAGATGAGTTCATGTGCTTTACTCCTGCCTTCAGTTTGGAATCATTATTATGAGAGGGATGGTTCTAGCCTTCTTGGGGCAAGGAAGAATTGAAGAAGACATCAGCAGGTGTCATCTTTAAACTGAAAATATGCCAACATTGCCGGGAAATTGGAGTCAGTCAGGCTGTGGAGGAAGGGTAGCACAGCTCCATATATCTGTCCAGGTGTTAGGCCTCACTTGGAGCAGAGCGCGTCAGTGAGGACTACCAACAGTGATCCTATTCAAACATCTATTATAATGGCAAGTTCCTAACACAGTAGTACTCTGCTATTTAATACAACAAAGATTCAGAAAGAACCCCACTGCTCACACTAAGGGCAGTGGTAAAAAGGCCCTGTTTCCACAATGCAGCAGTTTGCAATTCAGAGATACGTTTGCCACAATAAGAAAAAACTTATCATACCTCTAAATCGCCATAACTACCTTGTGTGCAGACCAGCACTTTTCTGCAGTACATAAAAGTGGCAGCCGGTGAATTATGTTAGCACAAGCATTCCCCTTCATTGACTGTCCCACACACACATTCAAACACACACACAAACACACCATGTACTCCGTACTTGTCCCTCTGTTATGAAAACATTCCTAATGTCTTCTTTTCGTGCCCTCATAAGTCACAGATGAACAGTCATTAATGCCAGACATTAGAATTTCACATTTTGCATCCTTCAGTAAATCCATAATAGTGCAAAAGATTTTGTACTAGTGACTTTCTGAGTTGTAGGAGGAATTGTGTCTCTCCATTAATTCTGGATTTGTCTTCATTTCTTGCATTATGAGGATGAGAGGTATGCCTGCTATTACCTGTCTTTATCCCTCATAAGTCTAGAAAAGCTGAATACTTAAGATATAAACTGTGCTGGTTATAAAATAAAAACTTTGGTATGTGGCAAAAGCTTATTTCTATGTCTTGACCTGGATCCATGGCACAGAGAGAGAAAAAGCCCTAACTGCTAACCAGGTGGCTGGAATTTGGCTTTGTTACTGGAGGAGCCAGGATGGGAAGGAGAGGAGTGAAGTGGCATGTCTCGCTGTCTCTGGGAGAGGTTACACGTGCTCAGGGAGAATGTAAGGAGTTGTTTAGATTTTTCCAATGGAGACTGGAAAAAACCCTTCCCATGCTTTGAGGTTGTGGGGGGGGGGTGCCTGCTGGTATATGTCCCTTGCACAAGTGAGGACAACCCCTTGCAAATCTCATTTCCCTCAACACAGATGAGTACATGAGCCACACCTGATAGCTGTCTTAATGGTGGCTGCTACTATTCGACCTTTGCTGAGGTGATGGGGAATGAATGAGATGAATCACTGAGATGGGGCAGACACTTTTCAGATAGTGGGGGCAAAGTGGACTAAAATATTACTTGTGTGTGTTGATTTGATCAGGCCACCGCCTCCCTGATGCTGTGGCACTGGCTGTGAGTGTTTAATATAGTGGTGTTCAGACAACTTACCAAATTTAACTAAAGCTGTTATTTTTGTAGTACCTTAGACCAGTAGATTAACATCTAGAAAATTAAATGCTTGGTGAGAAATAGTTTACTGTTGGCTTTCATTGTCATGGCTTGTGGATTTGTCATTAAAGACCAGGGCAGGGCAAATATTTAGATCAAGTCTTGATCCGTAAAGTGGTATAACAAGAGTCAGCATAACTATAATTGTCTTGTGGGGGACAGAATCAACATGTTAAGGACGACCATACTGCCTCAAGTTAGTTATGCTGTTATGATATCATCTGTCCACTTACACTAGCAAGTAATCCAGATAGAGAAGTGATAAATCAGTAAGCAAAGGAGAGGAGTATTGCTGGAATTGAATTCATCCTCAAGTCTTAGTGAGTACCTTCATGAGGTGGACCCTGATTTTAACAAAATCATACCAAAATGACACTGATATATAGACTGTATTTTACATATATCATGGACAGAAGTAGGTTAAAAAATATAAAAAGATAGGTGGGTGCACAAGACCCAGGATAAAAAAGTGCCCAATCCTGGTAGGCAGACTGGTGTCAGGACTGGAAAAAAATGATAGTGTAGAATCCTCAAGATACAGAAACATTCCTACAATGGGTCTAGGCCAGGCGCAGTGGGAGGATACCCCCCCCCCCCCCACCGTTGTAGAGGGAAGTAGTAGTCCACAAAAATCACAAAAACCGATAGGCCAAAAAAACCCATAAAGATGATAGAGTGGACTATTGGAAATAAGAAAGAAATGTGTTGTTACTACTATGCAAGAAACGCACAATTTCTAGACAGAAGATATACAAAAAGATTAAGAGAGAAATTAGAGGAAAGAAAAATACTTGCACAAGAAAAGCTGTCAGAAGCTGCTAATAAAATTTGTCATCATAAATATAACAAATTTATGAAAAACAGTATATAAACCAAGACACCTTGGGCTGTTTGGAAAAAGAAGCAACTGAGGAAGTGCAAAAATATAAAGAACAAAATCTAGAGATTTTTGAAAGGTATAAAAAAGAAATATGGACATGGTAAAGCATTAATTATACAGTGGAGAAAGCCAGATTAATCCATACAAAAAAGCAGCCCCAAAGATATTCAAAGAGAAATACAGAGAAAGACATCCAGAGATGGGAAATTTTGCAGTGCAAACAATAAGATCACAAAGAGTGAATGTAGAACAGAAGATTAGTAAAGTAGAAGTTAAAAAAAATAGAAGCTGAAGTTATGGAATACCTGCAAAGTGAAGGGTTTAGTGTAGAAAGTCTAACACAGGTTATGTCACACAATGATGGAACAGCAAGTCCCCCAAATAAGGGGGAAACAGGAGGAGCTGGAAGCATCTGAAGAAGAAATATAGACATGGGAAAGAAAAAGAGATTTAATGTGGTGCAATATTTAAGCAAGGGAGAAAGCAAAAGTAATCAATACAAAAAGAGCAGCACCAAAGATATTTAAAGAGAAATACAGGCAAAAACACCTAGATATGGAACATTTTACAGTACAAAAATAAGAAAACAAAGAGGAAAAGCAGAAAAGAGAATTAGTAATGGAGAAGTTATAGAAATAGAAACTGAGGTTATGGATTACATGCAAAGTGAAGGATTTTGTGCAGAAAATCCACCTCTGATAACATCACAGCATGATATCGCAATGGATCCCCAAATTAAACAGAAACCAGTGGAATGGGAAATATCTGATCATGTGCCATATGACGGTACTTTGGAGCCTTCCATAGGAAACCAGTACAAAAGTTCAATTGGAGATGCACAGTAAGGGAAAGAACAGAAAACTGTGGCAACTCTGACGCAGCCAATGTTGTGGAGTGAAAGGCCAGTGAGTTCCCATATGAAAGAGCAACAAGTGACACAGGATGAAACTGAAGAGAATGTGGCACAGGAAGATGCTCTGGAACTTTCTGTACAATGCCCGCAGGAATTGGAGAACAAAAAATATGCCCTCAGTTTAGAATAAAATGATCTAAGATAAGAGTTGCTTGATTTAATAGAGATGGACAGATATATTAAGATCAATGAAAGAAATGTACTACAGAAAGTCAATAAAGCCCAAAAAGTTAGAAGTTTGATAAAATGAATGAACACAGTAATTAGGACTGTTCACAGAAATTCATGCAATATAACAAAAGTAAATTGGATATATTACTGTGCAGCTAAATTAATAACAGGTAAAGTCTTACAACCAAAACACAGGGCTGTAAGGGAAAGGAAGGGGAAAAATCAGATACCATCATGGGAGTATCGAACAGAGGAAACTGTATAGCAATTTAGACAAGAAGTGTCACTGTTAGAAGATTGTAGAAGAGGGAACAGATCGAAACTACTCAGAAAGGTAGGTGTGATAAAAGCAATGTGCAGTATCAGAACAGATCAGGATCTATTGTGCTCTTTCTCAAATAATAAACTGAAAATATCATCACAGGCAGAAAAACTTAGATCTGCAGATAAATATAAATAAAAAGTATAAAGTAAGCAATTTATCGATGACCCAAAAAAGTTTTACAGAGAATTGGGAAACAAGGCAAAAGGAATTGAAACACCACTAAAAAAGGAAGAAATAGATACATTTTGGAGAAATATCTATGAAGATCCTGTGGATCATAACAAAGATCCTGAATAAATGGAAGAAGTAAAAGAAAGAGTAAGAAGTTCAAATGTACAGAATATAAAATGGAGTGAGGTAACAGCCACAGAAACTGAAAGAAAGTTAAGAAAAGCTGCTAACTGGGAAACTCCAAGCCCACATGCAGTACCTAACTTCTGGCTAAAAGTATTAACATCTTTACATGAAGATTTAGCCATGAGTAAGAACTATTTAGAGTATATGTGCACCCCAAACAGACACCAACCTAGTTAACAACAGGGACAATAATACACCTGCTTAAGAGCAAACCTGCAAGCTATCCTAAAAACTATAGATTAGTAGCTATACACTGGAATCGATGCTAACAGAGTTTATAATCATTTAGAAGAAAACTTAATCATGACAATACAACAAAAGGATAACAAAAAAGTCATATGGAAGCATTTGACAGTATTCCACATTCAGGGGAAGAATCTGAGTATGGCATGGATAGAGTACAAAAAAACATTTGACAGTATTCCACATTCATGCATAAAAGAGTGTTTAAAAATGTGTAAGATACATTCTACATTGATCAATTACATTACAGTGACAATGAAACAGTGGCAAACCACTGTGCAGTTTAGCCGTGATAAAGGACAAATTATTATTCCAGGGATGAAAATTCAAAGGGGGATATTCCAGGGTGACTCTTTCTCACCGCTGCTCTTTTGTCTTACCCTTAACCCATCAAACTGTATACTAATAAGATTATGTCATGGCTACAATTTGGCTCTCAGAAAACAACAAAGTGTAAAGACTTCTCATTTTCTTTTTGTGGCTGACTTAAAACGGTATGGTTCATCAGATGAGGAACTGAAAGTACAACTGAAAGTGGTCAAAACTTTTTCAGATGATATAAGAATGTCATTTGGGCTTGATAAATGTGCAAAAGCAACCTGTAAAGCAGGAAAGCTACAGCACCAAGAAAACATAAGCCTGGGACAGGAATGTGATGTAAAAGAAGTTGAGCAAGAGGGAATGCATAAATATTTGGGAATTTATGAAATATCAGCAGTAAAACATGAACAACTGTGAATAAAACTTAGTAAGGAATGTTTTAGAAGACTAAAATTAATACTGAAAATGGCGCTGATATCTAGGAACAAAAACCAAGCTGTAAACCCGTTTGCTCTTCCTGTCCTAACTTATAGTTTCGGAGTGATTGACTGGCCTAAAAGGTGCTGGATGGTTGAACAGGAAAACAAGAAGGATGCTTCATGCTTATCAGATGATTTATAAAAATCAGTGTACACAAAGACTGTATATTTCGTGTTCTGAAGGAAGTATGAGCCTCCTCAAAATTGATTACATGTACAGATCTGCAATCGTAGGACTGCTTACATATCTACTGACCTCACAAGACCCAAACATAGTGAAAGTTTTAAAACATGAGGCGAATAAGTCTAAGATGACTTCCATGCATAGTTTAGTAGAAGCATTACTGGTCTCAAGCAGGAATGGGAATCAAACCAGAGTAGGTAAAATTAGGCAGCAACTGAATGTGCCCAAAACAAAAGAAGGGATGTAGGATGAAGGA
Organism: Protopterus annectens; assembly: GCF_019279795.1. Classification (NCBI taxonomy): domain Eukaryota; kingdom Metazoa; phylum Chordata; order Ceratodontiformes; family Protopteridae; genus Protopterus; species Protopterus annectens. Next base: position 456,699,232 of record NC_056725.1, on the reverse strand, counting down.
TCCAATGACAAGGCAAGAAATGTGGGAAATGCATGAATATAGTTGCAGGTATAGAAAACTGTTGGAACAACCTCGTGTTGATCAGGATTGATCTCAGGAATGCTAAGGAGAGGTGAATTTAAACCAAATGTCAGCCCAAGACAGTGGGCTATGTACACGTTGATTTACAGAGTCCATTGAGCATGTGAGAGAAACAGAGAAATGTAAGTTTGTAAAACAGAATTGGAAACAGTCACACATCTTCTTGCTTATTGATCGTTACATACCAGTGGCAGAAGGACTGTATACTGAAAGGCATAATAATGTGCCAAGACTGTTGCATTGGGGATTGTGCAAACATATTGAAGTAGGTAGTGTACTGTGATATTAACAAACTATTTTTCCTGTGGCCCTAATAGTGGGCATTTACTTTCTCCTTGGTTGATTATGAAATACATTAATTATTGATAATTATAATTTGTAACTTGCACTTTTTGTTTTCTTGTTACAAAAACATCCCTATCATGTATTGAATTAACATGGAACATTATTTTCTGAAGTTCTAAAACTCTTTTCCTCCCTTGTGAGAGCTCCTTGTATTTTGACATCCGTAGAAGGCATCAGTACCACACCATGCATTTATGCGCTGCACTTCATTAGTCACAAGAAGAGTGATGCCAAAGGACTGGATTGCTTGAGAAGGTGTAGAAACATGAAATGTGTTACAGTGTGTAGATGCCAGTGGAAGATGTCCTGCTACCTGAGTCCACTCAGAGATTGCAGCTCCTTTCCAGCTGTCCTTCCCCTGCTGTAGCACCCCTTCCTTCTGTTCCAGGCACCCTTGGATCTTTGTTTTGCTGTACCAGTTCTTGTGACAGTATCTAGAGTCACACCATCTTCTGTAGTCATTATCTGTTCAGTCACACCCTGTGTCCTCTGACTTCTTTCCCTTCCTTCCGCCTTAGCTTTGGTGTGTCAGTATTGCACCCCCCCAACTCATATACACTAGTTTGAGTCTTTCCACATAGTTTAGCCCCTCTGTTTCCCTTTTGTTAACATAATAAAATCTCCCTGTATTGACAGTAGGACTGCACATAGTAATGCAGATGTGGCTTTAATAGCACCTTCAGTGTTCCAAAAACACATCAGCTTCTGTTTTTTTTTCACTGCTTTAACTAAGCTCCCCAACATTGTTTTGGCCTTTGCCACTCCTTTTCGTACAGTGGTACATGATTTCTTTAGAGGTGTGTGTGTGTGTGTGTGTGTGTGTGTGTGTGTGTGTGTGTGTGTGTGTGTGTGTGTGTGTGTGTGTGTGTGTGTGTGTGTGTGTGTGTGTGTATATACATATTTATATATATATATATATATATATATATATATATATATATATATATAAAGCTTGTAAATTGTCAACTGTTTACTTATTAATAGATAAGAGGGTACTTTTTGCTAAATAGTGACAAGCTGCTGGCATCCACCTTCAGTTGCCCAGACTAATGTGCTACACACAAACATTTGTGTTTGTAACTGCTTGAAGTGCTAACTTGAATGGGACAACTGGCAGACTACCAGTAAGGAAATCTGGGATGGAGGCAGTTTATTACCTTGGAGAATATTACTAGCCTTCATTGGAAAATAGTGAGAGTGTGCGTGCGAGTGTGTGTGTGCCTGTGCATGTGAGTATGTCAGTGTGTACATGTGTGAAAGTAAGAGCTTATTCAAAGCACAGTTACTTGGGGTAAATGAGCACCAGAAGGGAGTAAAACCCAGATAAAGTGGTGAGAAAGGATGTGGGTAGCAGACTAAAGACTGATGAGTGGGGTGTTCATTGTGAACCTCTTCTTGTGTGTGGGTGGCGTAGGTCCATACCGACAGCAGTAGTGCATATTTCCTGCATGCTCTTTAGCCAAACTGCACTTATTGCATATTTTAGTGATTTCTATTTGTGTGCCTTTTTTTCTACTTTACGGCATGCGTGAATGGGCGTTCCTTCATTGAAGGTTGTGCGTTAGGCCCGGCAAGCCAGCATGTAAAACTCTACTGCCAATCATTAGCGGGCCAGAGTTCCGCTGTGGCGACCCCTAACCGGGAAAAGCCGAAAGACACACACACACACACACACACACACACAATCTCCTTAATGCAGATGGTGTGACTAAAAAACATAATCCTGGTGGACATCAGATTTTAGATTTAGATAATTATTTGTGGGCAGTGAACTGGATCCAAGGACTGTAGCCCCTGCCCCACCATGCATTATAAATGTTTGTGGCGCTGCATAAATTTTTCTGTTGTAGAGTGAAGATTTGTTATGCTACTGCACAGTTATTGCAAAGCCCTCTCCATTAAGAAATCGAGATGCGGCTTTAGACAAGTCTGGTCTGGTAATACCAACAGCTAATAATAGTGCTATTGTCCTTATTGTCTACAGGCTTTGATTCATTGGCTGCTGCGCGAATATTTTGCAAACTGATGCAAAGACTTGGATATAAGAAGTTTTATCTGCAAGGTGGAGACTGGGGAGGCTTAATCTGTCAGAATATTGCCCAGATGGCACCCGAGTAAGTATATCGTGGCACTGTCTATAATTATGAAAATTGTGGCTTTGGATTCAGAAGATTCTATGACTTTTTTTTCTTTTTGTCTCAATGAGGAATGGTAATATCACTGAAGATTTTATTAGGAACTTCAACTGTCTATTTTTTTATGCCAAAAAAAAAACTAATTTTGCAACCACTGTTCATTTGCAAATGTTTCAGATGTGGTGACTGCATATATAATGTTCAGCATTTTGATCAGTGCTGTAGTAGTCTTAGCTATATGGGTTATATCGTACATAGGATATAACAGCCAACCAGCTTTTAAAACTTCCGAGCACGTTCCACATGCCTCTTAACCATTAGTCAGCTCGATCTGACCTGACTAAAAGTCAGGTTTGAACACCAAGCCCTTTGAAGCCTTCCTGCTGTCAAAGATAGTGCTCCTCTATGGGTTTCAGGGATCATTGGTCAGCTAACACTCTTCTATTGCTGGACAGGAAAGTTCCCTTCAGGGAAAAAAAAAACTTCCACTTTACCTTTTATCATAGAAAAGTTACTTTTTTCTGTAAAATATGTACTTTTAAGCTATGAAAAGGTGTTTTTGTTGGCTGTTTCATGCATTTTATATACTTTTAAACGGGAGAGCACCTTTTAACTTTTGTGGTAATAAGTTGTTTAAGACTAGTTTTTCTATGGATAGATTGTTTTTATTTTACGTTTTGGGTCTGAGATAAGTGTTGAAATTACTGTGTTTTTTTCTGGGGAAAAAGTTACTTTTTTACTTCTTACCTGTTTACTTACTGACTGTTGCTGATAATCTTCCCCAGGAATCGAGCACCATGTTTGGTTTGACCATTGAGCAAAGTACCATTTCCTCAACTGGTCCTTCTTCCAACCACAAAAAGAAAGATTGTTAATCAGCCTTTGTTCCTGAAGATTATTGTGTCGAGTCCCTTCTGGCCTAGGCAACACTAGTTCTCCCTTTTTTTTGAAATTGGCCAGAAGTAATTACCACAAGCTTCTTTACAGACTGGATTTACTCCAGATAGGAGGTGTTTGATGCATCCTGACCCCAGACAACTGCAGTTGACTGTATGGATGACAGGGTTTTAATACCCTTTAGGCAGTTGTTTTCCGAGGACATGCAGCAGGTATTGATGGAAGCATGAAAGCCTGCTACTAGAAAATCATGTACTATTGAATGGAAAAGGTTTTCTAGTTAGTGCCAACATAAGAACCAGTGCCTATTTGGGGCTAGTGTTTCTCTAGTTTTACAGTATTTGTGTGAGTTACTATCCTATGGCCTGCCTTATTCTTCTGTCAAAAGTTCATTTGTCAGCCACTTCAGCCTGTCTGCCCATGAATCTCCCTCTTTCAAAGCAGTCTTATGCCAAAATGTTTTTGAAAGGGATTCTGCATAGGAAACCTCCCAGAAAACCAGTGGCTCCTCCTCTTTGGGATATTAATTTTGTTTTAGGAAAACTAACATTTGCTCCATTTGAACCAGCTCATCAGAATGACTTGAGATTCTTGGCATAGAAAACGGTCTTACTCATTGCTCTGACCTCTGCAAGAAGAGTATCTGAGTTACAAGCTCTTATGGTGGGTCACCCTTATTTCATTTTTCACAAGGACAGGGTTTCTTTGAGAACAAAACCTTCTTCTGTGCCTATAGTGGTATCTCAGTTTACCTTAAGCCATTCTGTCCATCTCCCTGTCTTCTTTCCAGAACCTAATATGAGGGAGAAAGATACTTCATACCTTAGATGACAAATCTTTAAGAACATATGATGAGTTCATGTCTTGTGAGGGTAAGAGGAAAGGGCAACTTGTGTTACGACTGTTTACAAATTATTGTCTTGGGCCAGTACTTTTTGCTGTTCCTACCAAAACAAATCTCTTCCATGTAGGGTCAAGGCTCATACTACCAGGGCCTTGGCCTCATTTGTGGCGTTTTGGAAAGGGTTAGATTCCATATTCTAGAAGCAGCAACTTGGTCCTCTGTACATACTTTTACAAAGCATTATAAACTAGATTCCTTTTCCGGGTCTAGGACAGATGTTGCTAGGACCATTCTCCAGGAGCTCCTGGATCATTCTCCTTCCTTCTCCCATTTCTTGTAAGCTGTAGTAATCTAACCATATAGCTTAGGCTACTGCAGCAGTAATCATAATGATGAACATAGTACAGTTCTGTAAGTAAACAGCACAACAGCAGGTGCTCGAATGATGACTGCTGCAGTAACCAGCCCCCCCATCCTCCTTCATTTTTCTGTATTTTCCCCCATGCTGTGGACCTGCATTTTTTTTTTGTTCCTAGCATTAGCTTCCTTCTGTCTGTTGGCATGAAAGTTCTGAAGGACTTGGTGCCCAAACCTGACTTTTAGTCAGCTCTACCCAGTTTAGGTGAGTGGAAGTTGCCCTGAATTTTTGGAGGCTCGCCGGCTGCTAGGATAAAATCCATGTAGCTTAGGCTAGTGAAGCAGTGATTATTCAAAAACCTACTGTTATGCTAAGTTTACTTACACAGCTGTACTGTCTTGGTTTCTAAGTTGCACAGTTAGTATTAAAATGTCACGATTTACATTTAGCATACTTTAGTGTAATATGGCCTGTCTTATTCTTCTGTCAAAGTTCATTTGTCAGCCACTTCAGTATTAAAGAAGTGCAATTCAGTGAAATAAATGTAAGAAATAACTTATTCTGCTCTTAGAATCTTAAGAAATTTCTGCTTTGTCCAAGTGATGAGTCACCATTCCACAGCCTGATAAATACAAAACATGGCAATACCCAGATTTGCTCTGAGCTACTTCACAATGGTACCTCCTATACCGAGCCAGCAGATATTGTCAATATACTGGCCGACAGATTCAGTGCCAACTTTACCCCCCCCCCCCCACAAAGGACCAATCACAATACCAGTAGATTGCCAGGCACCCAGTATTACTGCTGCACAAGTTAAAACAGCACTGTCCAAGGCTAAGAATACAGCTTCTGTGGGACCTGATAATATCCCTGGCTGTGTTCTACATGAACAACAGAGTGAACTGGCACCTCACCTGTGTGCCCTGTTCAGTCACAGCCTCACCTCAGGCTTTGTCCTTACCAAATGGCACACTGCTACAGTCATCCCTCTCCACAAAGGGGGAGCAACTACAGACCCTGGGAACTATCGCCCCATTAGCCTGACGAGTCTGATATGCAAAGCTATGGAATGCATCATCATGGACCTAATAAACAAGGATATAGGGAATCTCCAAACTCTGGATCCCACACAGTTTGGTTTTGTGAAGGGTAGATCATGCCTGCTCAACTTGGTCGACTTCTTTGATTCAGTCACTAGAGCTGTGGATGAAGGCAAGGTGGTTCATACAGGCTACCTTGATTTTGCCAAGGCCTTTGATATCATTCCCCACTCAGGAATCATAGAAAAACTCCCTAAGCTAGGCATCAACCCCTCTACCACTAGGTGGGTTGCAAACTGGCTCACAGATAGAACCCACAGTGTGAAAGTAGCTGACTCCAAGTCAGACTGCTGACTAGTCACGAGTGGAGTCCCACAGGGTTTGGTCCTGGGTCTTCTCCCATTTGGTATCTACTTCTCTGAAGTCCAGGCCAACACGAAGGGACTCTGGCTGACAAAGTTTGCAGATGATTGCAAGTTGGGAGCTATTATTAACTCCCCAGGTGATGTTGACATCCGACAGAATGGCCTTAAGCTCAATGCCAAAAAATGTGTCATCATCCCCTTTGGGAAAAACCCGGTTCACATGAATTACCACATCGATGGTAGTCCACTGAACACAGAAGGCATTATAAGAGGTCTGGGAACACAGGTTGACAGCAACCTCTCTTTTGATCACCATATTGCCATTGTGGTCAGAAAGTCCTTCTGTCTGGCACATCTCATTACTAAGGGTTTTGCATCCAGGAAGAAAGAGGTCATTGTCTCTCTCTACTCTTCCTGCATTAGGCCAATCATTGAGTACAATGCCCCATTTGGCATGTACCTCACTAAACACCTGCAACAACTGGAGAGGCCGCAAAAGTACCTCACAAAGAGGATCCTAGGCCTTAAACACTTGTCCTATATGGACAGACTCAAAAAACTCCCAACTATTCTCTGTCTCATATCGCCTACTTAGAGGTGATCTGTGCTTGACTTACAAAGCCATGTCTGACCCAGCTCTGTTAGAAATGCTACATCTAAAGAAATCCCCATCCCTCCACACCACACGCTTCAGAGACCTCAATCTCATTACCACAATAAACAGAACTTACTGGAGGGACAGGTTCATAACCCAGAGACTGCCCATGCTATGGACTAGACTTCCCATACATGTCAAGCAGAGGACCTCGCTGACCCTCTTCAAGAGAAATCTTGATGAGTGCATGGGAAATAGAAAGTTCACCCTGGGGATAACTCCAGTGGCTCTGCTCGACAGAGGCACTGGGAACTAAGGTCGGGTGGCATGATGCCAGGGTAATCCTGTGGCTAGACTTGTAAAGGCCCCAGGGCCATTAGCCTAGTACACACCTATGAACCTATAAACATATTGATATAATATTGCTCAGCTGAGATAACATCTGTTTTAATGCTGTTCTGAAGCAAGGTGTGAAAGACAGTTTGACTGCCTTTTGTTTTCAGTAGCTTAATGTCCTTGTCAGTGATGTACGTTTACAGTGAAATTAACCAATAATTATCAGTGGTAACTGTACACTTTACCAGTAATTATCAGCGGTATCTGTACATTTTACCAGTAATTATCACTGGTATCTATACACTTTACCAGTAATTGTCCGCGGTATCTGTACACTTTACCATGACTCTTCTGTGGCACATTTGAAAAGGCTTTGATGGTGACAAACAGGTAACGTGGGTAGAATTAACAATTCTACAATTTATGTTGAAAGTTGAAGTAAAAAAAAAAACACTTCAAATATAATGCTTGGGGACTGCAGAGCATAAAAAAATGAAGTTGTAATTTATTATCTGTTGTTTTTAATTTGTTGTGAAGGTGTGCCTGACTGATTAACTGATAACTAAATGTCTTGCTCAGAATCATACAGTGTGCAGGTGAAAACTGAAAGATTCAAACTCAGAACTATAGGACAGTGTTCATTAGCAACCCATGTGGTATATGTCAGGCATATATTTTGTTTGAATAGTTTGAAATTTTGTTTCCTTTTTGCAATATGGTTCTTTTTTTGATAGCTCAAGTAGATGGCTTTCTCATAGTGTGTTGAAATATATGCACTGTTGCATAGATTAGTAGAGTAAACAGAGGATTTTAATCTTTGAAAATAGTTAAGGACATCATGGACATGTTAAATGAGGATTATAGGTAACCCGCAAATGCTGGATCCATTACAGTTTGGCTTTTTTAAAGTAAGTTTATGCCTGTTAAATCTGGTGGACTTTTTTGAGAGGGTCATCAAAGCACTGGATGAAGGTAAGAATGTACACACAGCTTACCTCAACCTGGCCAAGGCTTTTGATACAATGCTGCACTTAGAAGTTATAGACAAGATCACTAATTTAGGTGGAAATCCTTTTTATCACCCCCCTGGATAGCCAAGTAACTCACTGATGGGATACAGTAGGTCAATATAGGTGAGGCCATATCCACCAACAGGCCAGTCAGCAGCGGAGTCTCCCAGAGCTCCATACTGGGCCCAATCTTTTTTGGCATCCATTTCTCTGAAATCAGAGCAGGTGTTGAAGGCTTATGGCTGGCTACATTTGTAAATGCTTGCAAGCTGGAGGTTATCATCAACTCCACTTTAGACACTAGCATTCTTCAAGAAGGTCTATCTCTGACTAGCAAATAGTGCCAAAGCCATGGTCTTAAATTCAATGCTAAGAAATGCATAATTGCACCCTTTGGGAAGTCAACCATCCCAGCTAATTACCATGTTGATAATATGACCCTAAGAGTTGACCCAGTGGTCGGGGATCTGTGGCCACAGTGGTGTGAAAATCCTTTTATGTTGCACAACTTATAAGTAAGGACATGGCATCTTGGACCAAATAGGTCATTATCCCACTGTACTCTGCCCTTATCAGACCAGTTGTAGAGTGCAGTGCACCCTTTGGTATGTACCTGACCAGGTATATTCAGCAACTAGGGTGACCCCAGAAGTTCCTTAAGAAAAGAATATAATGTGTAACAAACCTGTCTTATGCAGAGCACCTTAAAGTCCTTTCCCTCTACTCAGTCTGTCCTACAGATTGCTGAAGGATGATCTATGCCTGGCTTACAAGGCATCCGCAAACCCCTCACTTGTGAATCTCCTAAATATCCGTAAGTCAAAGAGTACCAGAAATACAAGGTCTAGGGACCTGAATTTTGTCTGTGACTTAAACATAACATGCTGGAGAGACAAATGTCCCAGAGACTGGCCGTCCTGTGGAACAGGCTTTCCATCCATGTGAAGCAGAGTTTGTCTGTTACCCAGTTTAAGTACAGCCTAGACCAGTGGACAGGGAATAGGAGATTTGCACCAGGTCTGGCACCCATGTCCCTCAAGGACAGAAGTAGCTTATAAATGCATGGCTCTCAGTGTCCTATTCAGATACAAGACAACATTATTGTTTCGAGAAAACTTGGCTAAGCATAGAAAGGGTTATCCTAGTAACGATCTGTAATTCTATGAAAAATCGCCAAAGTTCAAGTAAGGATTTTCTGTGACACTCAATAGTCTCTCCTAACCACTTTAGGTATGTGGTAGATTTAATAAAATTTAGTGTCAAGTATTTATTTCCAGCTTTCCCCATCTGACATTGCCTTTATGCTGGTTACTGTTCTTCTGACTACTTCATCTTTGTCTCTGTGTTTCCTTTTCGTACGTGCACTTTTAGTGAAACAATAAACTATTTCTAGTTTTTGCTGTTGCATGCATGCTTCATCTTCTTGCCCTCCTTTCAGACAAATACTGAAAAAAAACAGTATTTTTAGCTGATGTTTTTACCTTGTTATGTTTAGAGCCATTCCTGATGTTCTTAGTGTTTCACTGTTGCCGTCGTCACACTTGGGCTATCTGCCTGTAGGTAGCTCTCAGTCGGCCCGAATACCAGAGTCTTGGGATTTCTGCGTTGGATGCTGTCGCTTGTTCCATGATGTCAGGTCATTAGGGGTATAAAACGTGCAGCCGACGCCATTACATTACCTTTTCTTGACGAGCAGAGTCCAAAGCAGAAGTAGTTCGCAAGTGCCGGTCAGCCGCCTCCTGAAATTTTCATTTTTCGAGTTTCAGACTTGAAGTCTTCTAAAAGATAAGTACCCTGTTGGGGATGCTTTTTTCTTGCTCTAACTGATCTCAGAAAAAATTAATAATTGTCTTGCCTGTGGAATGCAAATACCTCACAGAGATTTTCATTCTTACTGCATCACTTGTTTAGGCCCAGACCACAACATCCCTCGCTGTCAGTTTTGTGCCTTGTTCAACGCCCGAACTATTCGTCGTCGGGCTATTTTTGTCACTAAATTCTTTCGCTCTCGTTCTCTGTATTCCGAAATGGCTTTGATAAGCCATCCGACTACCGATTTTCCAAAAAAACGTAAGGATAAAGACAGAGTCAGACCGCATAGGTCCAAAACTGCCGACGAAGCTTCCGTTAAGCTAGTCGCCAGTCCGCCGTTACTCAGTGAGGCACTTTTGCAGTCCCTGATATCCGCCTCTACAGATTCGCAGGCCTCTACTGAGACCCATTCGGAGTCCGGTATGCCGCAAGATGCTTCTTAAACTATGGAACCTGTGGATGTCTTTACCTTGGATGGGTCTGGAGCCGCTGTGCAGGCACCGGCTTCTGAGGGTGTACTCAGGCCTTCCGATGTTCATATTAAACCGACGACTTCGTTTCAAACCAAAAATACCGAATTTCTCAGGCCCAGAATTCACACTACGCCTAGGAAACCGACGACCAAAGAGCATTCTCAGGCCCCCTTGCCACAGAAACAAATGCTTAGAGTGGCTGAAGATCTTATTACTTTAATTAGGGGAAGCCAGCCTTCCCCCTCTAAAAGACCTAGAACTGATTTTCCTTCTGATTCTTCAGATCATGAGTACTTTGACTCTGATCCTTCTGATTACCAGGACATACCCTTATCTACCTGTGAGGATTCTGATGAGAGGATTCCATTCCCTCTCCTTCCCCACTACAGGATTTTTCTTTTGGTGAAACCCTGCATATCCTTAGAGAGCATTTCTGCTGAGAGTGCCAGGACTACCCACAGTCCAAAAAGAGACTCAGGGAATTTTTAAACTTGCCTCAGCACAGGCCTCTAGCTATCCCTCCTGTTTTCAAAATTGTAGATGATGTCTTCATGGAATCCAGCCTTACCCCTGATACCTTGCCTCCAGCTCCCAGGAATCCTGACAGGTACTACAGAGTACCTGACTCCCACAAATTCCTCTTTAAGAATCCTGCTGTGGATCCAAAGACCATTTCCCAGGGACCTAAAGGCATTAAGGCTACTACAGCCAAAAATCCTACCCCTTCGGACAGGGATTCTAGGGCTTTAGACAGATGGGTAAGAAGGTATATACCTCTGCTACTCTTGCCATCAGGGCTTTAAATTGCCAGTTTCATATGTTAAACTATCAACAACATATTGTGGAGCTAATTAAACAGAAAATGGTGTTGATTCCTGATTGTGCAGAACATAAAGATTTACAAAAGTTAATGCATTCTGCTAACACAGTTGGAAAACATACTTTTCAATGTGGGTTTGATGCCTTAGAAGCATCTTGCAGGGCTCCTGTCACTGGGTCTGTTCTTAGAAGGCATGCTTGGCTTAAGGAACAAATCTTGCCAGACCATGTCAAAGCAAAATTACTAGATGCTCCTTTAAACCAAGAACGTCTGTTTGGCACTAAAGCAGAAGAAGTCCTCAAAAAGATGGAGAGAAAAAAAATGTATGCAAACTGTTAAAGATTTCCTACAGGTACAGTCACCAAGATTCAGTAGGCATTGGCCTTCAAAAAACTGGTCTTTTCCAGTCCTTCCCAGACCTTCTCAGTCCAAACCCAGGGGCAGCAGACCACCAAGACTACAGTCTCAGAGTATGCACAGATCTAAACAATGGAGTACTCCCACCTCAAAAAATGGGAGTAGTTAGCCACCACCCTATGATAAAAATTCACAATGACTTATCCTTAATTCTTCGGTCTTGAACATTGTATATAACCACAAAAAAGCACCAACGTTGCGAGTCCTCAGTAAAATTTAATAAATTGTAATAGGATAAAATGTTGTTAAGCGCTTTCATCAACAAGTATGACTTCTTCAGAACAAAGTAACAGTCAAAGAAAAAAGTTTAAATACACAATGCCAGTTAGCCATTGGTTCAAATCCAGCCTATTCAAACAGTAAGAATTAATTACTCATGAATATATAAACAGGAAAAGCTAAAATAATTTTTACAGAAATAAAAACATTTACTCAATACCACATCAAACACAAAAAAATGTTTTAAATGCAAAGAAGCCTTTACATTGTAAACCTGTTACATAATAAATTTAGATTTAAAATTAGTTTACTTTCAAAAATTCCTGGAATGTGTTATAATACTATTAGACTAAGTCTGCCTTTTCCTTTAGAATAGGCAGTATGGTTACATGTTCATTTAGTCCTGGTGGAAAATCTGCGGCCAACCTTAACTGCCACAAAAGCTCCTTTTTATGTAATGCATTTTGCCAATCTCCATCTCTCACTTCAACAAATACAAAATCAAGGATACTGAGGACTCGCAACGTTGGTGCTTTTTTGTGGTTATCTTTTTTTTTAGACCACTAATTGCACCATTTGTTTGGATCTTGAACATTGTATCCCAGGGATACAGATTCCACTTCCACTCACTGCCAATCCCAAGCAGATGGCCAGACCTCCCCCCAAACCAGTGGACAGTGGCCCAAAAGCAAGTACTTTCTCTTCTCAGTATCAAGGCTATTCAACCTGTCCCAGCAGAGCAAAGGTGACAAGGCTTTTACTCCAGACTGTTTCTGGTACCCAGAAAGAAAACTCTTGACGTTGTATCCTGGATCTGTCTATTCTCAACACCTTTCTGGTGGTTCCAAGATTCAAAATGCTTACTCTCCAACAGCTGCTTCCCATGCTGGTCAAGGACTCCTTGCTAGCCACCCTAGACTTAAAAGAAGCTTATCTGCACATCCCCATAAGGGAATCTTGCAGGAAATATCTACATTTCAGAGCAGTCTCTATGCACTATCAGTTCTCTGCACTTCCCTTTGGCTTATCTACCGCGTCCAGGGTATTCACAAAATGCCTAGCTCCAGCCATTGCATATTGCAGGCAGAGAAAATTCAAATTTACCCATACTTGGATGATTGCCTGATTCAGGCGGACAGTCAGGAATTGCTACTCCAGCACCTGACATTTGCAAAGAGACTTCTAACTTCACTAGGGTTTACCATCAATGAAAATAAATCACACCTGGTACCCAGCCAAAATATTGTATTCCTGGGTGCAAGCTTGAACACAACTTCCCAGATGGCATTCCTCACTACTGAAAAACAAATGTATTTGACAAACTACTTCAATCTACTGGCCACACAAATACACCTATCTGCAAGTAAAATACTGCAAGCCCTATGGTTCATGGCCTCTTGCATTCTACTAATTCCATATGCAAGACTGCATATGAGGAAACTTCAATGGTACTTAAAAAGTCTCTGGTGTCAACATTCTCAGGACCTGGAAACAATGATTCCTATCATTCCTTGTCTAAGGACAGAGTTTCTTTGGTGGGCAGAGGCCTGCTACCACAACAAGGGACTCCCTTTCACTCAACCCCCTGCTGCCCAAACCATAACAGATGCATCAGATTATGCATGAGGGGCTCACATGGCAGGACAATGCATTCAAGGCAGATGGAGCCCAAAGCAAATGCACCTGCATATCAATCAAAAAGAAATGTTAGCTGTACAGAATGCTCTGACAGCCTTCAAAGGCCTATTTTTCCAGGATAACTATTGATAAAGACAGACAACACCACAGTTATGTGGTACATAAACAAGCAGGGGGGAACCCAGTCCTACCCACTCTGCAGGTTAGCCATGGCTCTGTGGAACACAGCCTTGAGCAATCAAGTACACCTGCAAGCTCAATTCCTGCCAGGCAAACTAAATTCACTGGCAGACGAAATCTAATGGACCCACATGAGTGGAAACTGGATCCCAAAACATTCAAGCTTCTGATCCACAGGAGGGGGGGGGGGGCACCAGAATTAGAACTCTTTGCTTCCCCGCAGAACTATCAACTGAGCATATTTTGTACCAGGAATCCCCACATCCAAGCATGGAAAGTGGATGCCCTGTCCTTTAAATGGGAAAACCTCTCAATCTCTGCCTTTCCCCCTCTGCCCCTCCTCTCGAAGGTTCTACTAAAGATCAAACAGGACAAGCAAAGGACAATCCTGATTGCATGCCAGTACTGGTACCCACTTTTTCGCAGTCTGACAGTAGGACCACCGTGGCACCTGCCTCAGACCCCTTCCCTGCTGTGCCAGCAGGAGGGACAGATTTTGCATCCTCAGCTACAAAACCTGAACCTTGCAGCCTGGCTCATTCCCTAAACTCATCACCAGCAACCCTCAGTAAACAGGTGCTGGATGTCATCCTTGAGGCAAGGAGGCCTAGTACTAGAAAGTCCTGTTCAGAAAAGTGGAAAAGATACTGTTCTTGGAGCCAGTCTCAGGGAATGGACACAACTGTGCCCAGCTTACCTCATATACTAAATTACTTAACAGAAGTTCTCCACAAAGGCCTTTCCTTCTCTTCAATTAAGATTCATGCCACTGCCATCTCAGCTTATTATAATACTGAGCCACCCCTCTTCTCTCATCCTCTGGTCAAACAGTTCCTGAGAGGAGCCAAAAATTTAAGACCCCCCCCCCCAAGGAGAGCCCCCACTCCAGCCTGGGAACTTAACTTTGTATTAGAGAAGCTCATGCTTCCACCCTTTGAACCTGCTGCTACACCAGAATTCAAATTCCTCTCCTGGAAAACAGCTTTACTTCTAGCCATCACTTCAGCGAGAAGAGTGTCTGAATTGCAGGCCCTTATGGCCGTGGAACCCTTCACTATCTTCATGCAGACAGGGTTTCCCTCAGGACCAACCCTTCTTTTATGCCCAAGGTGGTATCTAGTGTGGCTTTAAACCAATCCATTCATTTGCCAACCTTTTTCCCTAATCCTCAGAATAAGAGGGAAAGGATCCTACACTCCCTGGACATGCACAGGCAGCTTAGGTTCTATCTGGACAGGACTAAACCTTTCAGAACATCTGACCAGCTGCTAGTCGGCTTTGCTACAGGGGCAGAGGGCAGGGCCATTTCAAAGCAAACCATTTATAAATGGGTAGCACACTGCATCCATTTTTGCTACAAACACCATGGGAAACCTACACCACAGGAAATCAGAACACATTCCACTAGGGCTACATTAACCTCTACAGCATTCCTCAGGGGAATCTCTACCAGGGACATCCTGGTAGCTGCAACTTGGAGCTCTGTGCACACCTTCACCAAGCATTACCACTTACCTATCTTTTCTAAATCCAGAGCCAGATTTGCCACAGCAGACTTACAGGGCCTGCTAGCCAGCCCTAATGCTTCTTGACTGCCTCCACCCTTCCTCAACTTTGGGAATCAACCCAAGTGTGATGACTGCAACAGTGAAACACAAAGAACATAGTACAGTTGTGTACACTTACCTTAAATGTAGATGTTTGAGTGTATTCACTGTTGCAGTCCTAATTACCCTCCCTCCAGCCCCCTGATTTTTCTGTACTTCTACCAATCCTTTTTGTTTGGCCATATTTTATAACCTTAGTGTTCACTTTTTACTGGGGGTGTTCCACACCATATAATTGCTTCCTATTTTGGGGGCTCCTGACATCTGGGGCAAGAAAAAATGATGTAATGACATCGGCTGCACGTTTTATACCCCTGACAACCTGACATCATGAAAGAAGAAGCGACAGCATCTGAAGCAGAAATCCCAAGACTCTGGTATTCAGGTCAACTGAGGGCTACCTGCAGGCAGATAACCCAAGTGTGATGACTGCAACAGTGAATACACTCAAACATCTACATTTATGGTAAGTGTACACAACTGTACTTTCTTGCTATAGACCTGTGAATGTTCCACATCATGCCTGGAAGCAGACATTCTCTTGTCTAGCACATCCCTTACCATTAAAGGACAACTTTACCAAAATGTAAAGTTTTTTTTTTTTTTTTGGCAATATAAACCTTTATTAAGTGAACCTCAGAAGTAGCAGCATCATACAACTGCAGTAAGGTAACATAAATGAGATGTAACTTGAAAATAAAAGAAGACAAAAAGTGGGGAAAAAGTTTCAGGACAGTACATCTGCATTTCCATAATTTTGGAACCAGTCAAATTGATGTAATTATTTCAGGAGGGATCAGATCCATTCCTGTATGTTAAAACATCATTTAAGTTCCATTCTGCTCCAAATAGATGAGCCAGGAGAGTAATCTGTTAACAAACATTTTGTTTCTTTCCTACTGTAGTTCTTTCTTCAATCTCTGTAATTTGCTCATTTATATTTAAAAGTTCTTGCACAGTTGGGAAAGGGGGAGTTCCACTTCCTTGTAATTACATTTTTAGCTGCCAGTACTGTCACTGCTTATAGTTCCTTCTGTTTATTCTCTAGTTCTAAATTCAACCAGTGTCCCAACAAGAGATTTTCCTGGGATAGTTCAATCTCTCCTGCAGGATTCCTCTAACTAACCCTGACTGAAGTTTTACAATAATCCAGGGCTGGGCAAGACCAAAATATGTGCCTCCAGTCCTGAATACAGCTGATTTACATCTCCAGCAGGCTCCACTCTCTGTGGTAAACAGTCTTTACTCTCTATGGTAAACATTCTTCTAAGCCTCAATGAAGTTTTAAAATGTTTGTGGAGGCACTGCCATGCAAACATTCAAATTTTTTTTAGTTTCAAGGCCTTCCCTAGAGTTAGACATATTTCCTTCCATTGCTGAGTAGAAATCTGAATTTCTAGTAACTGTTTCCATCCTTGTAGAATACCATCTCTTTTGAGTATGTTTCCTTCCGTTAATGTTTTCTATAGATATAAAATTTGTTTTTTCTTGACCTCCTTGTTTTGTCGTACTGTGGCTATCCACTGGACAGCTACTGGCCATTCATCATACTTGAGTTGAAATTCCTTGAGTGTGAGTTGCCAAAAGCAGAAGACACAGAGGAACACAATGCTGATTGTTGTTTTTCATAATAAATCACTACTGGTGCTATTTATAAGTGAGCACCATCGATGATTGCCTTTTTTTTAGGGAGGGGGGGATTTCTCCCTTCTTCAAGTTGGTGCAGCCGTGGCATTGGTACACTGGGGAGAGTTTGTAGGGTGGCTTTTCCACAGCAAAAAACACACTTTACTCTTTCACCCTTTGTATTTTGAGCATTAGTTTTCAGTATTTGTGATGCTCAGAGTTTTCCTCTTTGATGTTTCATAATGGAGCTGTTTTTACTAAGTTTTTTTTTCTTCTATTTGCTCCAACTCCAAGAGTGCTATATATAGAGAAAATATGATTTAAGTATTATTTCCTCTCATCTTTTTCTATTTGGCTTCTTGTGAAATTTAAATTTATTCTGTTTGCTGTTTGTCCCTTAAAAGAAAACTCCACTGTGCAACTCATAAATTTGTTGTTGTTTTTTTTTCACTGCATCTTTGTATTCTGAGTTATTTTAATGCATCAAAATCACTTTTAAGTGCCTGCACTGATGGAGTAGAGGGATACATCTCTGACTACATCCCAGATAACCAGAATTTGATTAGCAGCTTGGAACTTGGTGAGGCAGGCAAAGAGGATGGATGTGGTTATCCTGGGGGTGGAGGGTTCATGCCAGTCTCATGCTGCTAATGTAATGATATGGGTGAAGCTGGATAGCAGAGACCCAGTGATGAGGCTAGCTAATGGCAGAAAGGTGTGGGTACGGGCTCTCAGGCTGATGACAGTAGCCCTCATGTGAGGGAGCATGCATGCAAGGACAGAGGGGCATAGACAGCCCTTGCAATGATGCATGTCATACCTCTCAACCTGGAAATATCAAAAATCTGGACAAGGCCCATGTAAAATTGGTACAAATATGTATGCTGATTAACGTAAAATTTGCATACACAATTACACAACCCCGCCCGCTCCAATAGGATTGTGGGATACCAAATTTCAAACGCATACTGAAGAACAGAACCAAAATAAAGCACCAGAGTCCCCCTGCAGCCATTCCAACATCCCATTACCTGGCTATTTCACCCCATTTACCATAAACACCAATGAGTGCATACTGCTTTACTTCTACAGTGATTATTTGGATTTTATATTTACATTTTATAGCACAATGCACAAACACTAATAGACGATATCTGCAAAACAAAGCAGTACTGTCTCACAATGAAAATAGACTTAGCATTAAAACTTCTCTGCCCTTGAAAATCACATTCATTGACAGCATTGAAACCCACACCACATCCAAAGAAAATATATCTGGCCAGTGGTGGATAAAGATTATCTTTGGGCTGTTTTCAAATCATAGGCCCCTTGCACACAAAACAAGAAACATACATGTATTCTTTGCTACACCTTCTTGACTTTATTAAATTATATTCCTTGTACAATACAGCACACTTGTTAGACTTAAGTTACAGAGCATTTTAAATGTATTGTTTAAACTTTCCAGTAGGCAGTGAAACAAAACGCATGAACCAATAATGACAAAACTGTCCTATTCAGAACATTTCCATCGTAAAAGTCTACTTCCATACATAATTGCTTTTTAAATGTATTGTTTGAAAAATATTTCTAGTAGGCAATGAAGCAAAATGCATGCACCAATAATGACAAAACTGCCCTATTCAGAACATTTCCATGATAACAGCCTACTTCTACACAGAAAAAAAATATATATATAAAAATATAGAATCACAGTAGTGTAAGCCATAGGCATGTTGCACAGCTTCTTTCACTTATTTTCAATGGGGGGGGGGGGGCAAAAGGCCAAGAAACAGGGACACATTTTAAACATTGCTTGTATAATTTTGGAAGGTTGCTTGCATAAAGTGTTGTGTTACCACTGTGCATTTCACTGCCAAGTCTTGAACCCAGAATCATATGCACTACAGTCAGAGTAACATACCACTAAGCTAAATCAGCAGTTTCCTGAAAGACAGTAAGACAAACTTAAATGGCTGTCATTTAGAGAATTCAGTTCTCTCACCATAGCTGTCAACCTCTTAGCACAAAAGCACAGAACAAAGCCAATAATGGGTAATACAGCCCCAAAATAGGGACACAATTCAAATACTGATCTTATAAACTTAGAAAATTGCTAGAATAAAAGGTTTTGTTTTACTGCAAAGTGATTTAATGAGGAACAGAACAAAAATGTGAGGCTTAAATTCACAGGTGATGGTGGCTAGGGACTTTAGGCTCTTTTTATCTGTACCTAAGGTACAGGGTTTGAGCCTGAGTACCTCTAGCCACAGATGTATTTCATTGGGGGCATTTTCACACAGACACACACACACACACACACACACACACACACACACACACACACACACACACCTTGGCAGCTGTATTCTCTCTACATTGAGGCTTAAACGGAAGCACACACACACCCCTACCTGCTCCTGAAGACCTTGCACAGTATTAAGCCTTGGCTTAGAAGTAGCTCCTTGGCTTTCAGCTCCCGAATGGCATTTAGGCTTTAAAAGAAGTAAAGTCACACACCGGTACCTTCTCTGTCGGCTAATCCAAAAAGCACAATCTGCAGTAACTCTTGGCTGGCAGTTACTGTGTTCTCTCTCTGTTTTCAACAGCAGTCCAAACAGACGCGCACAGCAATTTAAAGTAAATGGCAGTCAGTCCAGTATTCAAACAAACGCGCACAATGACGTCAGCTCCAAAAAAATCGGAAATATTGGGGTGCCACTCAGGAATCGTGGCACCCCAATAATGGGAACCCAAATCTCTATAAAAAACGAGTAATTCGGCACAGTTGAGAGGTCTGATACATGTTCACATTACCACCTGAGGTGGGGATAGGCCAAAAAAGAATAATGCTGTCATTGCCAGGATATCTGCGAGAAAACAAAGCTCCCTTGTGGCTGCCTGGATGGCAGCCCCTCACCTCATACAGTATAGTGTATAATTGAGATGGGGCTTGGTGGTCAACAGTCATAGGGGAAAAAATAGTACCAAAAAGTCTCTCTCAAGTGCTTCTAATATGTATTTCTGCATAATGGATACCACGGAGGCTGTAAATAATTTTTTTTAAAACTTTCATCTAGAGTAGCAGTAGTGTGAGTCACAGGCATCTAGCACAGCTTTTGTTTCCTCACTGCTTCCACTTTTTGTCTGAATTAGCCTGATTTTCATTGTCTTCAGAGCTGTTGCTGTAATCTGTTCACTGTAGTTGTAAGGCCTCAACACAGTAAAGTAGCTGAACTGCAGTTTTTTTTTTTTTTTTTTTTTTGTAATGCTGTCAACTTACTTCTTAAGTAATGACAGACCCTCACCTACACTCTTCTGAGGTATAAAAGCTGCCACTGTAAACCAGGAACCAGAATTGACTTGGAGATATGAAAACTGCTTTCACTATTCACCAGTATCTGTATTGGGAATTTTATTTTATCTTGGATGTCAGGTAAATGTGCTAATTTGCTCAGAAGTATTGTACTTAATTCCTGCCAAGTTATCTCTGTCCTTAAAATGCCACACAGTACAAAGTAGGCACGGCCTTCTGTTCCTAAATTTGTATTGTTTTGACGTTTTTTTACTGAAGCACAAATATTTTTGTGCATCATGCTTTAATGTTTCTAGTGTTGTATGGCTGTGCATTGAATTGTTACACTACAGCATACCAATGCTTCATCTAAACCATAATGCTTGAACAGTCAAATAAGTAGCTATTCTGTGTGTCGTACATGCAATTAAAATACTGCTGGGACTTCTGAGATGACTGCACACTGATCAACAGCTTAATTTCAACTCTCCTAGTGTGTAAACAGAAAATGAGAAAAAGGAGTCCATTGAAACTGTTTATTCAGGGGGGCAAAATTCAGTTACTGTTTAGTAAGTACACTGCCTGGATGCCATCAAAGAAGAAATGTGGTGAACCTGAAGGAAAATCAGTCAGAAAAGATGAAGAGAAAACACTGAGAAGGATTCTGTAGCTGTTCAGCAGAAAGCAGTTCAAACTTCAGCTTTGGTTCAAAATATCTTCCAGTAATTTAGAGGAAAAAATAAATCAGATGTACTCAGAGGTGATTAAAATAAGTGAAACATTGAAATAATATATCAATTCAAGTAACAAAATGCAGGAAAAAAATAGAAGAAGCATTAACTAGTTGTTCAAATAAACTGAAAAAACTCCAAAGATCAGAGGTTGAGATGAAGAAAAAGCTGGCTGAGTATAAGGCTTTTCAGCAAGAGCTGTTGCAAAAAAGAGTAGAGTTATAAGACAAATTGTACAGAGAAAACCTAAGATTTTCTGCTGTACCAGAGAAACTGGAATGAACAGACTGTATTAATTTTATGAAAGTACAAATAAGCATCTGGACTGGTGTTCCACAGTAGGATTTGTTCATTGAAAGGCACATTGAGTGCATGCTCTAAATCTGGCCATGACAAAGCAGCCCAAGACCTGTATTAGTAAAGATGCAGTCATACCAGCAGAAATAGTTGATCATGACAAACCTGTGGCAGTAGGAAATGTATTACAAACTGGAGACAGCACAGGGTTTGTGGAAAATGATTATTCACTCTACAACCAGCTGAAGAGAAGCAAATTTATCTCAGAAACCAGGGAATGTTGGGAGGCAGGTGTGAGATTCAAGCTGCTGTATCCAGCTGTTTTTAGAGTATTTTTTTCCCTGAAGTATCAAAGAAATTTTTTATGTGAAACAGGCCTATAGGGCAATCTCCAACCCTGCCCTAATGGAAATGCTGCACATCCACAAGTCAAATGGCTCAAAAGTCACTCGCTGTAGAGATCTCAACATACAGTAGCTTGTGACAGTAACAGATCATTCTGGAGAAACACATATGTCTCCTGGAGACTGCCGCTTCTCTGGAATAGACTCCTTATTCACATAAAACAGAGCTCCTCACTGACCTTATTCAAACACAACCTAGATAACTGGATGGGAGACCGCAATTTCGCCCCTGGGGTGGCACCCTTGTCCCTCGTCAACAGGGGCAGCCAGTGCTGATCACAGACCCGCTCTGTTCATAAATTCGTTCTTAACTACTCAAAAAATAACAAATGGGGATACTTTGGATTAACGTGGCTAGGCTTGTAAAGACTGTAGGGCTACTAGCCTAGTAAGCTCCTATAAACATCTTATATCTACAGAGGATAGTTTTTGGAACAAATCTTCCTTAAAAGGAAAAGTGAGAATGTAAACTTAAATGACAGAAAGACAGCCAGGATAAGCAACAACTGAGGAAATGCATTCTGAGAACAGACAGGTTACTTTGATTTTGTCAGTTTGCACATGATCTTTAAGCTATGAACAAATGTCTTTGTAAGCAAATAGGCTTGAAAAATGAGACAGAATGGTCTTCTAGAATCTCAAAAGGTATTGGCTTTTTTTTGATTAGCAAATATTCTCAGTGACAGACAAGAAGTCACTAGCTGAAGGCAGTTAGCCAAGGAATTGGGTACATTCTGCTCTGCATGAAGTTTACAGATTCCTTCAAGCATCTACAAGCTCTTAGCAGGTTTCTTTTTCATTGCTGACTATTTTTACTTGGAGGAAAGCTGTCTGCAGGTACAAGCAGTTAATCTTCAGAGTTCTGAGTATTTTTTGCTGACTACAACGCAAAATGTAAAGGTGCAGTGACAAGCAGTTTAGTGAAAAATAAAGTTTGAAATTAATGGAGATGAATAAGAGGTATTAGCCTCCCTGGCAGCCTTAATATTTTAATGCAGTAGGCCTAAAAGTTCATGTTTTCTGAAGGCTTGCAAGCTTTTTTCACAAAAAAAGAAGGAATAGAATATAAATTTGCAAAACAACAGACAGCAATCAGTATAAGTGGGAACACAAGCTGTAAAATTCACTTTAGCATGGGTAACCTTAATTTAATATTAGGTTATGCCTGTGGGTACAGCAGTCGATTTGGGACAGTTATACCTATCTGGATGGTTAAACTTAATTTGTTAAAAATGTACATAGTTTTGTTTGCTTGTTCTACATTAATAAGGGATGGGCTATTTTCAAAATGTATTTAGTTTTTTTGTTTGAGTGTTTTCTTTAAAACAGAAAGTCTAGAGAAATGTGGCATGAGCTCTAATGGAGATGAGAAGAATCAACTATACAAAAGATCAGCTTGCCAGACATTACTGTGTGCATGTAAGACAAAATTTGGAAGTGTACATTCAAAATACTTGTCAAATATAAGTGGGAACCATAGCTTTTTATCATAATTGCTACTCTATCCATAGTATTGTGGAATGTAAATGGCCTTACAGGTTTAGACAAAAAGGAAAGAATATTAAATTATTTTAAGAAAAGGAGGGTGTAAATAGCAATGCTGCAGGAGACACATTTGGGCAGAAATTAACATGGGAATTTGACAGAGAAAGGATTTCAAGGTGGATATTCAGAAGAATGTCAGGGACAAAGGAAAAGAGGAGTAATAATGTTGCTTGCTAGAGAGGCTTCAGTAGTGATAGAAGAAAGAAAAAGACATTAAGGGAAGATTTGTACTAATAAGGGGCTATTGGCAAGGGAGGAGAGTCATGCTGGCATGTATTAATATTCCACCAAAAACTGCTGTTATGAAGCTTAAGGAAATATTGGGAGAAATAGTCAGCTTTCATCAGGAAATATTACTTGTATGTGGGGACCAGAACTTGATTTGCAAATGTGAGGATGTATCAGGGGGACCTAGAAGGGAAAATATAACAAAAGAGGGCAGGTTTGTGAAGACATTTATGCAAATATTTGGTATGGAAGATGTGAATTCAGTAGTAGGAACATGGTCATACTTTACATATTATTCCCCAAGGTACAATAACTGGGATAGGGTGGATTAAAATTATATTTCACAGCAACATGTTCATTTAATTAAAAGTTTAACTTTAAACACACATCCAGTAATCATTTCAGATCATGCACAGACAAAAACTAAGATAAAAATGCAGGGTAATGAAGTAAAAAATGCAACAAATGCAACATCTGTGCTTTCCTGCGTACCTGAAAAAGAGAGGCATATAAGGAATGTGTAGTGGAACTTATTTGAAAGTTATTAGTGAAGATGGAAATTTCTACAGAAGGAATAGATAGTGAGTGTGATAAAATGAAAATGGGGTTTAAAATAGGATAGAAGTAAAAGAGAAAGTTATGGTTAAGAAGTAATAGGAATTATTTAGAGGGGGCTATTAAAGGTAAAACAACTGAAGAATAAGAGCAGTCTCAGAGAACAAGAAGAGGAACACTTGCAGAATGTTTAAGAGAAAACAAGGAATGTTTGGATACTATGCATGAGTTTGTAAGCAACTATTTTCAACTCCAGGGCACAAAATCTTTTAGTGAATTAGGCAACAGAAAGTAGAAAGGGCTGTTGCCAAAATTAGACAGCCTATGATGAGAAAAATAACCAGAGATCCTATAGAGCTATTAGAGATGTTTTTGAAATTTTATGAACACTTGTATAAAGCAGAGGAATGTGGAAACCAAGAAAGTGCACAAATGGAAATATTTATGGAAGATTTAAAAATGCAAAGATACAAGAAATGAGACTTTCCCACAGACAAAGACAAATTCAATATTTTGAAATCATCTAGTATGACTACTTCCTCTTTAAGATGGAGAATATTTTCCTGGAAATATCTAAATAGATCCTTTATTACTCCTCATACATTGTGTAAAATTGGGAAAAAGATGTAAACTGTTGGAAATGTAGTAATAAAGTAAATGCTGATTGGTCTCATATGTTCTATGATTGTATCGAATTGAAAAAAAATTGGGATGATATAAATGGTTTTATGCAAGCTATTTTTACAGACAACTTTACTTTAACCAAATCCTTAATATTAGTTAATACTCCAGTTTCAGCTTGTATTAAGGTATCTGATTACCCTTTGATTTGGTCTGTGCTAGCCATAGCAAGCAAAATTATCACTAGAAATTGGAAATCTAATTCCTGTCCATCTTTACAAGAATTTAAAAATCTTCTTAATGAGGTCTCTTGTTTGGAAAAACTAACCATCGGGAATATAATTTCTAAAAATACTTCTTCTCTTCACAGTTGGATTAAAATATATGATTTTTTACAAAAGTAGTTCTATATTATAATAAATATTTACATATTTATAAATTATTTTAAATGTATTGATTTATGGTAAACATATTGTATATAGTTATATATTGTTTATTGTTATGTTATTACTTCATGTAAAATTCATTTTATTTTATTTGCTTTTTAAAAAAAGAAAAATGATAATTTCATTTAACTTTATTGTATATTAAATTTCTCAAATAAAAATGTTTTGAAAAAAAAAGAAATGAGACTGAGAAATTCATAGTTAAGATAGGAGCAGAAAAGATAAAAATGGTGGTGTGTAATCAGTCAATCTGCAGGGAAGTCTCCAGAAACAGGTGGTATTCTTGTGGAAGTTTGGAAGTTAGGAATAAAGAAAGTGATAAAAATCTGGAAGATTTCGTGTAATAGTATTTTGTAAGGAGGGGATGCACCAGAATCATGGAAGAAAGCTGTAGTGGCTGTATTGCCCAAAGGAAAAGACCCATCAGTCTCAACATCATATAGACCCATTTCAATTTTAAACCATGATTATAAAGTGTTTATGTCTATACTAGCTAAAAGAATGGTGGAGGTGTTGCCACAATTGATAGACATGGATCAATGTGGTTTTGTGGAGGGGAGTCAAACATTTGACAGTGTTAATAGAACAATGATGATCCAGAGGGAATCAGAATGTAAAAGTATACTGCTGCTATTGGTGGTGGGTTTTGATGCAGCAAAATCATTCAACAGAGTTAGCTGGGATTTTTATGAGTAGAGCAATGGAAGCATTTGTTTCCCTGGTGCAATAATAATGTTAACTTAGGAGGGTATCTGAAAGATTGAAGGCAACAGTTAAAGTGGGAGTGCTCATCTCCAGTAAGTTATGTTTAAACAGTGGAGCCAGGCAGGGGTGTCCTCTTTCCCCTTTGTTATTTGCTTTATGTTTAGAGCCACTGACAAAGTAAATAATGGACTCAAAAATGTCGGGATATAATTGGTATGGTAATCAAGAAAAGCTGGTTTTATTTGCAGATTATATTACTTTGTACCTGACAAATACAGAAAAGGACTTCTCGGATTTGTCAAACATTTTCAGACAGTTTCAAGACTTTTTAGGATGTAAAATTAATGTAGAAAAATGAAGACTATAGCCATAAATTGTGTACCCACTCATGACATGGTTCAGCAATTCCCATATTTATGGGAACATGACAAGATGAAGTATTTCAGAGTATGTATTAAAAAGGTTTCTGCTATGGCAGCTAAGGGTATGCAGAAAGAGATTAAACAAAAGGTAATACAAAAAAATGAGAAACTGGAAGCTGTTGTTTATGGATATGGATTGTAAGATACAAGCGGTGAAGTACAGGCCAGGCGTATTTTTTATCAACCAGAGGAAATGTTGTGGACCATAATTAATAATTAGTTAAAGGAATTTATCTGAGAGGGAAAGACTTAAGTGTGGTAAGTTAATCCTCAGAATTGAGCAAGGTGGTTTAGGATTACCTAGTTTGAAGGGATATTTTAGAGTTACACAGTTAAGGCTAATGTATATAACACAAGCAGAAGGTTAAAATTCAAAGTGGGAGGGAATGATGGTTAAAAATGTGAAATAAGTGAAATAAGTAGTGAGTGGGTTTAATATGCAGAATAATGACCAACATACAGAATATTATATTCATAAAGTTGCAGAAAGTATTCTAAAAACTAAGCCAACACATAAATGGAGAAAGGAGGATTTTGCCAATAGGGATGACTGCAAGCAGGGGTACAGAGAATAGGCAAGAGAGGGCGGGAATTTACTGGAGAAATCTGGCAAAGAAATCAAGGTATTGGGAACAAATAACTAAAGAGAGAGAGTTAATAGAATGGGTAGAGGCCAATATAAAGTTTGGACTGCAGGTTATAGACTGGGTTCCCTATCAAGGACTGATATCAGAGTGTAAGCAAAGAGAAAAGGATAAGGAAGTTCCAAGTGAAAGACCTGCTTTAGAAGAGCTTGTAGTCAACTTTAGAACAGAAGCTGCTGTTAAAAAGTGGATAATTAGTAGGCCTTATAAAATATTGCAGTATAAATATAAAAATCAATCAGGGAAGGTTAGAAAAGATTAGGAAGAGAGACTGGAAAAGCAGTTTACAAGGAAACAATAGGAGAACATTTGTATGGTTTCCAAGTGTGCAACGAAGTCTAGAAGGTTTAAGATTTTTCTTGGAAGTGTCTGCAGAGGTATTTTATACCCCAAGCAGACTTCAGTGAATTTTACTCAGGCACATAGCAAATGTTGGAGATGTGATAGAGAAGAAAGAGGTAACTGGGAACGTACATTTTGGAAGTGTAATGAGTTGGCAAATTTTAAAAATTCCCTACAAAGTACTCTTGTCAGAAATATTGGGGGAGCAAATGGCTGTAACTAAGGAATTTATTCTTTTGAGATGGGGCACAGAGTCTGAATTGCCTTGCCATATTAAGGTCTTGTTAAGTTTAATTCTGTTGGCTGCCAAAAAAAAGAAATTACTAGAAAATGGAAACCAAAATCTAAACCAGCTACATTGAGTACTGAATGTTGTAAAAGAGAGATAAAAGAATTGGAAGAGGGATCTGTAGAAAAGAGAAGGAGCGAATTACATAGAAATAAATGGGATGTTTGGGAACAATACATACGGAATAATGTTCAGGCGGAGGAGTGAGGTTTAAGGGAAGGCAGGAATTGAGAGATTTATGCAATGTTGGACCGAAAAACAGTTGTAAAGAAAGAGAGCATGTAATGTATAATGTGTGTAAATGGAAAAACATTAATATTGATTGTTATCACTTCTATTAATGTATTATGTGTGCCTATGTCTTAAGTGATATTTTAATAAAGGTGCTTAAAAATAGAAAAAAATCATAGACATTAGTTCAAAGTGAGTATGTCCAAAAAGACTAATATTCTGCTAAGTATTGTATTCATTTTAGTAAAACGTTTCAGCTTTGTATGTGAAGCATTGAAATGGTGATCTAAACTATACGATATCCAAGTGTCCGTTTTTAGATTATGAAGCAAAAGAAAGTGATATTTGTATTTTGAAATACTGAATTGATATTAATGTAGTGCCCTCAGCATAAAGTTACCTATATTGGTGTGTATTATTTAATATATTTATTTATGGAATGCTACTTCATATAATAAACAGGTGAAACTTTATCTGTGAAACATTCTCATGTAATTTATGAAAGCATAGCTCTCAAGAATTAATTTCTTATGCATTTGTTCAGAAGTGCATGTCATAGCCTGACATACTACATAATGTTGCAGTCTAAAACACACACACACCTCATAGTTGATAGCAGGCAGGTTACTGAACAATTTGTTGATTTTCCCATGTATCCTTATTGGTGTGGATGTTACTAAAAGAACAAAATGGTTTTGAGTGCTGGAGTGGGTACATTTTGCCTTTTCTAAGCACATCAGTAGAAGTTGCTGGGAGACACAATACAGATGAATTCACTAACCACTTTCTTTTTTTCAAACAAGAAATATTTTATTAAGTTATCACTTATGACATAGGCAATCATACATTTTCACTGGTCACTGTCTTACACCTTTATACGCGTTGTATGTCCTGTTTTTGATTATGTGCATCCTCTTACTAAATGAAGCATTCCTGAACCTTCATGTTTTTTTAAAGAGGAAAAAAAAACAGCTTGTCTTCTAATATGAATGTTTGAAAAACACATTTTCGCCGTTTGAGCATGGTGTAATGAGATGACATATTACTGTGGCTAAACTGTGTTAATTGCTGTGTTTTACAATGCGAAGTAAACATATACGCGTGTGTGTGTGTATGTATGTTTGTACATACATGTGTATCTCTACACGTTCACAATGGGCATAGATTTTCTACTTCAGCTAATTTTGTTCCCTTAATACTGGATTATATGTAAACAAATAATTAATGAATTAATATAGGATTCCTGTAAATAAGTTACATTTAGTATACACATGCCAGATGTAAAGTTGTCAGTTGTGTGAGCAGGGTGCAGAGTCTACTGAGTGTAAATGTAGTTGCTGAGAAACTTCAGGGCAAAATAACTTCAAATATATGTCAAATTACTTGTTTTGCAGTACAGAGGTCAGTGACCGTTCCCTGCTAGGTACAACATGTTGAGATTAGGTTAGATTGCATAGTTTCAGTTTGGCTTTATTCCAGACAACACTGGATTAAAGTTCTTTATTTATTTATTTTTTTTATTTCAGTGTTTCGTAAACCACAACTGAAATTGAGCAAGACATGTTCCAGCTCCCTTTCTTTTTTCTTGTTAAATAGCAGTGCAAAGTTCTACCTCAGGTCTGACTCTTAAGTAGTACCTCAGATCTGACTATCACTAACTTAATAGAGTCATCTCCACCTTGTAAAACTTTTCCAGTTTTGACCCGGCTGCCAGCTCTCTGTAAAAGAATGAAACTGTTTATTATTTTTATCACTTATCTGCATCTGAAGAGTTCTACCAGCGATTCCAGGGAGTGTCATATAATGGCTTATAGTACAGCCACACTAATTTAGAGCTGTCAATTAGTAGTTTTTGTTTCCAATGTCAGTCTTTATTGATGTTTTCAAGGCCTCAGCTAAAACCCCTGACTCCCAAGCTCCTGTCCCAAAGAGACCTGATCATTTTTATAAGGTCCCTGAGGATTGCAAATTTCTTTTGAAATGTCCCTCTGCTGACCCTGCTGTGGTTTCTGTAACCTCAGGTAAGTCCTCACGGTTATCACTTTCTACCAAGTTACTCTCTTCTCATAAGGAAAGTAAAATTTTGGAAAGCTTGGTCAAGAAGGTATATACCTCTTCTACCTTGGCAATCAGAGCAATTAATTATCAGACACACATGTCCATGTATGGTCTAGCCTTGCTTACTCAGGCTTCCCAAGATGCCTCCTCATTGCCAGATTCAGAGTCTAATTCTCAGGCCCTTGCTGTCCTGTCATCCTCCTCTCAGGTAGCCAGACACTCTATGAAGTGCAGTTATAATGCAGTGGAGGCCTCTGCTAGAGCAGCAGCTTCTACTTCTGTTCTGAGAAGACATTCCTGGTTAAGTCTCCAGGCACTTCCTGATGACATCAAGGCAAAATGTCTTGATGCCCCTCTTGACAATTCCTCACTGTTTGTAAAAGCAGCTGCAGAGTTGTTTAAGTCACTGCAGGAACAAGGTAAGGAACTCCAGGATTTGAAACACCTTCTGGTTTAACCAGTTCTGAAATTTCATAGAAATTTCCCTGCCAAAACTTCCTTTATTAGGAAACCTGCTCATTCCTCCACTTCTGTTCCTTCTAGAACTAGATCCCACAAGGCTTCCAGGAGGCACCCACAGGCTGAGACTGTCACTCCTTCAGCTTCTGCTGTGACCCCTCCTCGGCAAGCCTTTTAGCCAAGATAAAGTCCTCTTTGACAGCTTGCACCCTCTTCCAAGTAATACTCCTCTGTCCCTTCACCTCCCCCTCTTCCCACCAGCTTAAATGGAGATCACCCAGGACTCCTGGGTGATTTCAGTAATCCAAAACAAATATTTTATGAGTTGGAAGACCCTCCCACCCTTCCAGGGAATTCCTCAACCTCCCTCCAGTCAACTGCATTTGCTTTTCTTGATTCTGGATCAACTTTCCAAACAGGGCACCATTCAGTCTGTCCCTCAAGAACAGCAGGGAAGGGGGTTTTACTCCAGGATGTTTCTAGTTCCAAGGAGAGATGGCTGTTGTAGGCCTATCTTAGATCTTTCCCTATTAAACACCTTCCTAATGGTACCTTCCATCAGAATGCTATCCCTACCTACTCTTCTGCCTCTGATTCCCCCTCAAGGTTTCTTAGCTTCTCTGGATCTCAGGGATGCATACCTGTATATCCCTGTACACTCCCTTTTCAGAAAATGTTTGCGTTTCTCGGTGGGTTTTTTGCACTTTCAGTTTACTGCCTTGTCCTTTGATCTTTCTACTGCTCCAAGGGTATTCACAAAGTGCCTAGCACCAGCCATTGCATACTTAAGGCTGAAAGTAATTCAAGTCTACCCATATTTAGACGATCTGCTGTTTCTGGCCAGCATCCCAGACACCTTACACCACATTTTAACTAAGCCATTTCCTTTCTGCAGGCGCTAGGTTTCACATTAAATCTCAAAAAGTCTTGTCTCACACCGAGTCAGGCTCTTATATTTCTGGGGTGCAGGTTTCACAGAGATTTGATGATGATTTTTCTTCCTGTGGAGAAAGCAACCTATGAAGACAACAGTTGAGCAAAAAATCACCTTTATCAGACAACAAAGCTTTCAGGTTTTCAAATAATCTTTGTATTTGATTGATCATGTGACCTTGGCTGCGGGTCATGTGATGCTTTGGGCTTGTATTTAAATGGATGATTTTATTGCACCTATTGTTAATCATTGAGAAAGGGTTTTATACTTGAAAGCTTTGTTGTCTGATAAAGGTGATTTTGTGCTCAACTGTTGTCTTCATTTCTGATTATATTCAGCAGTATTTTTTTGAGAAAGCAACCTATCTCAGGGCATTTGTGGAGGCCCTTTTGCCTTTTCGTGCCATCACAGCCAGGGAGTGACTGAGACTGCTGGGGTTTATGTCCTCCACTATTCCCTTGCTGCCCTTTGCAAAGCTACACATCAGAAAGTTTCAGTGGTTTCTCAAGACAGTTTGTTCCCAACACGCTCATCCGTTAGATGTCATGATTCCCCTGCTTCCCTGCTTGAAAGCAGAGTTAGGTTGGTGGATGCAGCAACTCAATCAGAACACTGGCCTTCCTCTACAGGTTCCTCAACCAGCTCAGCAACTCTTCACAGATGTCTCAGATTTGGGGTGGGGGGGCAACCTTTGCTTCCATGAAAGTTCAAGGGCTTTGGTCTCAAAGGATAAAACATATCAACTTCAGGGAGATGAGAGCTTTACTTCTAGCCTTACAGACCTTTCACAGTCTATTCCTGCCAGGACCACTACAGATCCTCACAGAAAGTACTATTGTCCTGTGGTACATAAACAAGCAGAGGGAGGGGCACATAATCTTATCTCCTCTGTTGTTTGGCCATCAAAGCTTTGGAATTGGCTGCCTTATACAAGGTAACTCTGCGTGCTGTGTACCTTCCTTCAGCCCACAACTTGGTGGCAGACACACTAAGCAGGTCCATGACACAATATCATGAGTGGATGCTCCACAGGGATATATGTTCCTGGACCTAGTTCACCAGTGGGGTACTCCAGAACTGGATCTGTTTGCCTCCCCTATGAACAGGCAACTTCCTCACTTCTGCGCCAGGATTGCTCATCCACAAGTGTGGAAAGTGGATGCCCTCTCATTCTCATGGAAGGGGAGGTTTTCTGTGTATTTCCCCCTTCCCCTTAATTCAGAAAGTCCCGTTAAAAATTCTACAGGACAAACCAAAAATCTTGTTAGTGACTCCCTTTTGGCTAAGACTGCATTGGTTCCCCCTTATTCTGCAGTTAGCTAAGGGTCATCACTACAAGTTACCTCACCGGCTGGACCTACTTACTCAGGACAAGGGATCATTGATTCATCCACATTTGCTAACTCTACAGCTGACACTGTGGGTGATCAACTTTTGATCCCTTTCAGACACCTTTTCTCTAAGGATGTGCTAAGGGTTTTGCAAGAGGCCAGGAGATCCACTACTAGAAAATCTTATGTTTCCAAGTGGAGAAGATTTTCCATTTGGTCCCAAAAAAAGGTAAGTGGATCCCTTTGGGGCGTACATTCCACTAGTGCTTTCCTACCTGTGTGAATTACTCAGTAGTGGCCTTTCTTACTCTTCAGTTAAAGTCCATTGTTCTGCCTTGTTTGCCTGCTTCCCTTTGACCTCTACCTAGCTTCCAGGCTAGAAGTTAAGCTTTTTCTAAAGGGTGTCCTACACTTAAGACCCCCAGGAAACCCGTTCCTCCTCCATGGGATCTCAGTTATGTAGTGGAAATACTTACCCATGCCCCTTTTGAACCAGCAGCTTCTGCTTCCTTAAAGTTTTGCACATGGAAAACAGTGCTTCTGGTAGCCGTAACCTCTGCCAGAAGGGTTTCTGAAATTCAGGCATTAATGGCTTCAACTCCTTTTCTGGTCTTCCACAAAGACAGGGTATCCTTGATAAATAACCTTCATGGCAAAAGTGGTGAATGAATTGTCACTTAATCAAGCCATCCAATTGCCTACCTACTTCCTTTCACTTCAGTATGTGCAGACGTCCCTTTTACGGCTGACGTTGTCTGGGCCTATGTGTGACGTCCCACGTACAGGCAGTGGCTCTAAGCTCTTGTATACATGTCGGATGTCGGGTCATTTGGGCAGAATACAACCCATATGTAAACAATACTGCAACATAGAAGAGAAGGACATCTATGGTTATGATAAGATTTTACATAAGTATTCTATCCCAGAGTAAAAAGAAATACAGTTGGATATCTTCAGCATAGTATGTTCCATCCAAGAGCAAGCATTTGCACAGTAAATAACTGAGAGAGTTAATTAGTTGTTTGGAACCCCACTTTTCTGACTGTGGCACAAAGAAGTTTTTTTCCCTCCAAGAGACAGCCGTCTACAAGCTCCTTAAAAGGTAAGAGGCAAACCATTTGTGGGCAGTGGTAGTAGGGAAACAGTGGGAGTACAAGTGTTTGTTTAGGATATTATGTTCCACAGTATTGGGTGCCAAAAAAGCAGCCAGGAGGACTAAGATGGAATATAACCAATGATTCTTTATTTGCTTTCCTGCTCAGGTCAGTCTCAGTACTCTGTTTGCACCTAAATTGAATGAGTAAGAGCCAGGGAGGACATGAGTAATATCTAGCGTTAAACATACATACATACATTTCTCTGTAACCTTTCCAGTAAATGGAATGTTGGAAGTGATAATTGCTCAGATCATGTAAATTCATGGACTTTTTTTCTTGCAAATTTTAAGCCTCATTTGCAGTAGACACATTTGCTCTTTCCCATTTCCAGGCATCAGATGACACCAGCTACAAGACAGAAGTGCCAGAGACATTGATCATGGCTATCAGCCTGCTGGATTAAAAGATTTTTTCAGTGCT
This sequence comes from Protopterus annectens, assembly GCF_019279795.1. Lineage (NCBI taxonomy): Eukaryota > Metazoa > Chordata > Ceratodontiformes > Protopteridae > Protopterus > Protopterus annectens. The sequence goes on along the minus strand of NC_056725.1, from coordinate 456,665,317 downwards.
TTATCTTCTATCCCTTTGCTGGTGGGCAACTGTTATATCTGCTGTGTTGCACTTGGCCTGAAGTGCTTGGTTACAGTACAAGCACTTTCTCACTGGATTCACTCTCCTATGACCCTCTGCTTGTGTGTTACACTTCCAGACCTTCTCACAGGCAGCGCTTCTGTGGCAGAATATAACCAACTCTTTCCTCAGAATGCAGTGAGTCAGTATCAGCAGTGCATATCTGTCCTCTGTTAGCCAGTTTTTTCAATGCTCAAGCTATTAATCAAACTCAGGCTGATAAAACCACTGTGCCAGCCAGTTTGTGGCTCTAAAATTAGTTTCTTAAGCATGGGTGTAAATGTAGACTATTTAAATGCAAACAAAAATGGCCATTGTCATAGAGGATTGTATGATGTGACTTTAACAAGCTGTGACTGCCGGAGCCGTCAGGACTGGCATCTGCATCAGTAAGACCAGATGAGACACAACTTCCTAAGCCCTTTCATTCCTCCTCTGTTCCTCCAGTGCTGGGGCTTCTGCTCAGACCTTAGTCTCCTGGGTCATGATCATGGGTTATATCCATCTACACCGTGAAGCTGACCGAAGTCACTGGTATTTTCTTCCACCTTCATTCTTTGCTTCTTGTTAGGCCTGTCATGTCCATATTAGAACTTGATTATTAACACTTGGCCGTGGCCATCAAGGTTCTGGCATCTCTCGTGATTCACAGACATCAAACAGCCCCTTAAAGGCTGTCATTGGTGCCCTCTGAAAATCATCATCTAGGAGTTGGCCCCAGTGGCAAATTACCTTGTAATATTGGACTTCCTGACATTGTTTCCAGTGTTGCCTGACCCTCTATCCAGCATTAATACCAGTGGCATCAGTCATGCTGATGTGCAATCACCAGATGTCAGTCACACTGTCATTAGTAGGGTTAGGCATCATTCCCTAGACTTTTAAACTACTAAATGGTGGTTATAGTTTTTTTTTACAGACTCCCCTGCTCACCTTACATTTTCTGTGTGTCACACAAGGAATGGTTCCACTGCCCTCCTGTTTTAGATGTACAGACATGTCACAGTCTGTATCTGCATTTTAGAGTTCTGCTTTAGCAGAATATTCAGTTTAATGCAAGAGTAAGTGCAGATGACCCTTACATTCTATCCCATCACCCCAGAGGCAGTTGCAACAGTCCTGGTGGCCCACTGAGTAGTTTTTATGGGTGGATCCAGTATAATAGATATTTTCCACAATCAGGAACATCCTGAATCCATGGGCCTGGTCCCTGGAAAAGATAAACATATTTTCCATTACCCACCCATGGTTGGCAGACTGATCTTGTATGTAATTGCTTTTTCTAGTCTTACTTTGAACCCATGTCACATTTCTCTGATGTTTTGGTTCAATAAAAACACTTAGGGGAAACAAAAAACTGAATACATTTTTAGAATCTTACAGTCCCCTTTTAACTCACAGCAAACACTTAAGACTATATACACTTTCCAAGAAAAAAGTTTACTCCTCCAAGTAGAAACAGTTGTATTAAATATATGGTTGCTCCCACAATCATTACCTATTCTAAAGTTTGAGTTAACCATGCAAAAGTGCATGTTAGAGCCTGTAACCCACTTGCACGAGATTGCTATATGTTCTTACTGTATTGCTTTTTTCCTACCAGAAGTGAAAAAACAAATTGCATACATACACAAACATTAACTTTTAGCCTTACAAAAAGTACACTGGATGCCTCTAAATAAAGATAGTAAATTGTGCAGTGTTATATTTAATGTATTAAAGTATTAAGGCTGATGGGGAGGCATCTACTTGGATAATTATTCACTTCTCACAGTTTCAGGTTGAACTGCTTGCCAGTCTCCCTTAAAAGGTGAATTGTACTGCACCTTGTAAGTTTCACTCAGAATACACTATTCAGACCTTTCTTAACTCTTTGCATTTGCATCCTCCTTGATGTTCTTCGTGTTTCACTGTTGCAGTCATTACATTTGGGTAATCTGCTGGCAGGTTGTCGTCAGTCGGCCTGAATAACAAAGTCTTCGGTCCTGCGTCAGTTGCTGTCTCCTCTTCCATGACGTCAGGTCGTCAGGGGTGTAAAACATGCAGCGGATGCCATTTTAATCTGTCTTTCTTGTCGCGAAGCAGAAGCAGTTCGCAAGTGCCGGTTGGCCGACTCCTGAAATTTTTGTTTTCGAGTTTCAGAACCGAAGTATTCAAACTAAAGCTAAGGTACCCCATTGGGGAAACTTTTTCTTGCTCCTTACCAATGTCAGTAAAAGTGAGTAATTGCATTACTTGTGGGAAGCAAATACCTCATGAGGATTTTCATTTGTACTGTATTCCTTGCCTAGGCCCTGATCACAACGTGCCTTGCTGTCGGTTCTATGCTAAATTTAACCAACGCACTATTAAGCGTCGGTATATTTTTGCTTCTAAATATTTTGGTTCAAGATTTAACTATCCTGAAATGTCGTCTGTTAGCAATCCGACAACTGGAGTTCACAAAAAACGCAAGGAAAAAGACAAGAGACAGACCGTCGAGGTCCAAAACCGATGACGAAGCTTCTCCTAAACCAGTCGCTGGTTCGCCGGTACTCAGTGAGATGTTTTTGCAGCCCCTGATGCCCGCTATTTTTGAATCGCAGGCCTCTACCGAGACCCATTCGGAGTCCAGTATGCCATGAGATTCTGCAGGTATTGAACACAGATGTCTCTCCCTTGGATGGGTCCAGAGCCGCTGAGCAGGCACCGGCTTCTGAGGGTGTTTTCAGGCCCCAACATTTGTTTATTAAACCAACGCCATCATCAAAAACAAGGCCAAAATCTACTTCTATGTCTAAAAAATCGATGCATGAGCCACATGTTCAGGCCCCTATGCCTAAAAACAAATTATCAAAATGGCTGAGGATTTAATTACCATGATCAGGGGTCCCACCCCCCCCCCCCCACCCCGTGCTAAGAAGCCTAGACAAGGCACTGATTATGAATCTTCAGATCAGGTTTCCATTTCTTCTGATTCCTCTTCTGATCAGGAATTTTCTATTCCACCTTATGAGGACTCTGATGCAGAGGAATCCATCCCTTCTGCTTCTCCTCCTGAGGATTACTCTTTTGGAGAGACTTTGCATACTTTAAGGGAACATTTTCACTGGAAGAGTCAGGACTTCTCAGAATCCATAAAGAGGCTTAGGGATTTTCTTCTACTTCCTCAGCATAGGCCTTTGGCAATACCTCCTGTATTAGACATTGTTGATGATGATTTCTCGGAATCAAGTATGACTCCTGATTCCCTGCATCTGGCTCCTAGTAAGCCAGACAGATATTACAGGGTTCCTGACTCCCACAAATTTCTTTTCAAAAATCTTGCTGCTGAACCTGAAACTATTTCTCAGGGTCCCAAGGGTGTTAAGGCTTCTACAGCCAAAAATCCTACCCCTTCTGATAGAGACTCCAGGGCGCTGGATAGATGGGGAAAGAAGGTTTATACGTCTGCAACCTTGGCAATCAGGGCTTTAAACTGCCAGTTTCATATGCTTAAATATCAACAGCATGTTATGGGCTTACTGAAACAGAAAATTATGTTGATTTCTGATTGTGTGGAAAATAAAGAGTTACAGGATTTATTGCATGCAGCAGAACATGTTGGAAAGCATACTTTGCAATGTGGTTTTGATTCCTTGGAGGCCTCTTGCAGGGCTGCTGTAACTGGATCTGTGATAAGAAAGCATGCTTGGCTCAAGGAGCAAAATCTGCCTGATCATGTTAAAGCTAAGTTGTTGGATGCCCCATTACAGCAGGACAGTCAGTTTGGTAATAAGGCAGAAGAGGTTTAAAAAAAATGGAAGACAAAGCTAAATCTATGCAAAGTGTAAAGGATTTCTTGCAACTGCAGCCACCCAGGTTCAGTAGACACTGGCCTACCAAGAATTGGTCCTTTCCTGTGTCCCAACAGAGATGCTCAGGGCAAACCCAGATGCTCCAAAGGCTCCAGGTTTCAATCACAAGGATCTTACAGGTCAAAGCAATGGGGTGCCTCCACCTCCAAATCAGGAGGCAACAAAGCACAACCCTACAGTAAACAGTCTCAGTGACTTTCCTCTGCCCTGTCCAAGCACTTATCTTTTGGCAGCCCCTTTGGAGGGAAAACTAGCACTTCATGCTCAAAACTGGCATTTAATTACCCAGGAAAGTGGGTATTAAACATAGTATCCCAGGGGTACAGATTCCATTTCCACACATTGCCAATTCCAAACAGATGGCCAGATCTGCCACCAAACCAGCGGGCAGAGGCCCAGAAACAAGTCATGTCCCTCATGGATATGGGGGCGATTCAGCCAGTGCCAAAAAAGGAAAAAGGCCAAGGATTTTACTCAAGACATTTCCTGGTACCCAGAAAAGACAAAACATGGCGTCCAATTCTGGACTTATCCATTCTAAATTTGTTCCTGGACATTCCAAAATTCAAAATGCTAATTTTAACAACAGCTACTGCCTATGCTAGGCAAAAATGCCTGGTTGGTAACTCTAGACTTAAAAGAGGCATGCCTGCATATCCCAATAAGGGAGTCTTGCAGAAGATACCTCCGCTTCAAAGCAGGCTTTTTGCATTACCAATTCTCTGCATTGCCCTTTGGCTTATCTACTGCACCAGGGTCTTTACAAAGTGCATGGCACCAGTAATTGCATTTTGCAGACAAAGAAACATTCAAATGTATCCATATCTCGACGATTGTCTCATTCAGGCAGAGGACAGGGACACTCTTCTTCAGCATCTGGCATTTGTAAAAAAGGCTTCTAGCATGCCTAGGGTACACCTTAAATGAAAAGAAATCACAACTGGTACCCTCTCAAATAATTACATTCCTGGCTGCAAGCTTGAATACAACTGCCCAGATGGCTTACCTCGCACCAGAAAAACAAATTCAATTGACAACATACTTCAAATAAGTGGCAACAAAAACCCAGCTATCTGCAAGACAAATTCTGCAGGCTTTAAGGTTCATGGCATCCTGCATTCTACTAATTCCATATGTGAGACTGCATATGAGGAAACTTCAGTGGTACCTCAAAAGCTTATGGAGTCAACATTGTCACAGCCTGGAAACAATGATTCCTCTCATTCCTTGCCTGCAACAGGAGTTTCTTTGGTGGGCAGAGGCATGTTACCAAAACAAGGGACTGTCATTCATTCTACCCCCTGCCACACAAACCCTAACTACAGAAGCATCAGACTATGCTTGGGGGGCCCATCTGGCAGGGAGATGCATTCAGGGCAAATGGAGCCCAAACCAAATACATCTACCTATCACCCAGAAAGAAATGCTAGCTGTGCAGAATGCTTTGACAGCTTTTAAAGACTTCCTTTATTCAGGACAACTACTGATAAAGATGGACAACACCACAGTTATGTGGTACATAAACAAGCAGGGGGGTACCCACTCCTACCCCCTTTGCAGACTAGCCGTGACCTTGTGGAACACAGCCTTGACTTACCAAATACATCTTCAAGCTCAGTTCCTGCCAGGAAAACAAAATACTCTGGCAGACGACCTAAGCAGAAATCTTATGGACCTGCACGAATGGAAACTGGATCCACAAATCTTCAGCATGTTAACACGAAAATGGGGGAGACCAGACATAGATCTGTTTGCCTCTCCCCAAAACTATCAGTTGGACAAATTCTGCACAAGAGCTCATCACAAAAAAGCATGGAAAGTGGATGCTCTATCCTTCAGCTGGAAAAACCTATCAATCTATGCCTTTCCCCCTCTGCCTCTACGCTCCAAGGTCTTACTAAAAGTCAGACAGGAAAAAACAAAAATGATTGTAATTGCTCCGGACTGGCCTCGCCAACACTGGTACCCGCTTCTAAGGAATATGTCACACCTTCCTCCGTGGTACTTGCCTCAAGCACCTCACCTATTCTCTCAGCAGAACTATCAAATTCTGCACACTCAGTTCCAAACTCTGAATCTTGCGGCATGGCTAATCAACTAATTTCAACAACCACATCTCTCAGCAAACTTGTAATGGAAGTCATTTTGGAGGTCACAAGGCCTAGTACTAGAAAATCTTATGCTGATAAATGGAAGAGATTCTGTGCTTGGAATCAAGCACAAAGAATAGACACAGCAAAGCCAAATATTCCTCAGATTTTGCAATACTTGACTGAGATGCTTCACAAGAGCCTATCTTTTTCTTCAATAAAAATCCATGCCTCTGCCATCTTGGCTCATTACAATACAGAGCCTCCTCTCTTTTCTCATCCCCGGCTAAAACAGTACCTCAGAGGGGCCAAAAATTTATGGCCTCCCAGGAGAGCACCAACTCCTGCAGGGGACCTCAATTTTGTGCTGGAAAAACTCACCCTACCTCCTTTTGAACCAGCAGCTACTGCGGATATAAAATTTCTTTCTTGGAAGACAGCCTTTGTTTTGGCAGTCACTTCAGCTAGAAGGGTTTCAGAACTACAGGCTCTCATGGCAGTGGAACCTTTCATTATCTTTTACCCGGACAGGGTGGCCCTCAGGACCAATCCTTCTTTTATGCCTAAGGTGGTATCCAGTGTGGCTCTTAACCAGACCATTCACCTGCCAACTTTTTTCCCAAATCCGCAGAACAAGGGGGAGCGGATTCTGCATTCATTGGATGTACACAGACAACTAAGATTCTACTTAAACAGGACACAATCTCTAAGAAAGTCTGAGCAACTACTGGTGGCATTTACTGCAGGATCAGAGAGGAAGGCTATATCAAAGCAGACTATTTCTAAATGGATAAACCATTGTATTCGTTTCTGCTACTTGCACCATGGTAAACCTGTGCCCAAGGGGATCAGATCCCATTCCACCAGGGCTGCCTCTACTTCAGCAGCTTTTCTCAGAGGGGTTCCTACCAGAGACATTCTAGAAGCTGCTACTCGGAGCTCAGTTCATACGTTCACAAAGCATTACCATTTACCTGCCTTTTCTAAATCCAGGGCAGGCTTTGCCACTGCAGTCTTGCAGGGCCTTATAGCTGCTCCTAATGCTGTTTAATTCCATCCTCCCATCCATAGCTTTGGGATTCTACCCAAATGTAATGACTGCAACAGTGGAACACGAAGAACATAGTACAGTTGTGTACACTTACCATAAATATAGATGTTTGAATGTATTCACTGTTGCAGTCCGGGTTACCCATCCGCCAGCCCCCTTTCTGTACCTCTTCTTTCCTTCACTATGCTCAAAAGCCTTTGTGGTGTATTTGCTTTTAGTTGAAGGTAAATTTTATGTGTTCTAAAGTGCATGTATATATTTATAGTTATATATATATTTTTGCTCCCCACTTGGGGGGCACCTGACATCTGGGGCAAGAAAAACTGATTAAAATGGCGTTGGCTGCATGTTTTATACATGTTTTTTTTGTGCTAGAAGTAGTAAATAGAGATATAAGAGGTGGACCATGGGAAACCTCTATTGAGTATAAGGAACTCTTATGGCAATTGTATTTAGAGGCCAATAAATCACCTGGGTTGAATGATACCATATCCATTGCCCCTGTATTTAAAATGAGGGCGGCTAAGCTATGAGGAATAGATGTTTTAATATGAATGAAATTATAATTTGATTAGAAATTATCATTTTCCAGCATTTTAGTAACTAAAAAGTAGTACATAGGAATTATCAAATCTCAGCTTCATTATATACAGAATTGATTAGAGTGTATGGGGGAGTATGAGAAAAATTTCTGCTTTTTATCAGTAGATGGCGCTTTTCAATTAAGTAATACATATATATTGGACATAAGGGTGATGTATATTTGATTAATGAACTATATATGCTATTATAATATAAAGATTTTTAGAAGAATTATTTATAAATATTTATTAGAAGTAAAGTGTAATGCAATGTATGTTTTTAACTTCTTTTAATGTAGAAATTGTGTTTTATGAACTGATTCAGGTTTTAGTAGGATTCCTTAGGGAGTGTACTTAATTAATTAAAAATGAAATGAGTATTTAATTTATTAATCAATTATAGTCATTAGTAAGTGTATTTAAAGAAGTATGGAATACATTGATTTCATTCAGTTATATCTGAGGAAGTTGTGTAAACGAAAACGCAGTGTGGATATTCAGTGTTAATGTGCTTTTTATTCTGTGGTTGTTCCTGGTGTCGCTGTTAATCAGTCTTTGTGGATTAAACGTTGGTGAAAAAGTTTTTGAGAGCCTTATTTCCTCCACGAGTGTTACTTGGTTTGGTGCATGTTTTATACCCCTGATGACCTGACATCATGGAAGAGGAGTCAGCAACCGACGCAGGACGCAAGACTTTGTTATTCAGGCCGACTGAGGGCAACCTGCCAGCAGATTACCCAAATGTAATGACTGCAACAGTGAATACACTCGAACATCTACATTTATGGTAAGTGTATACAACTGTACTTTTTCAACTATAAGCATTTGCTAATGGAAAAAAATGGCTAGTAACTTTGAAAATGCAAGACAGATACCTTGTAGAGTTTAGTCTTCAACTAAATGCATTTGGTAATAGAAAAAAAGAAAACTTGTAACTTTGCAGGTGCTAGAAAGAACCCTTGTAGATTTCACTCAGAACCCATCAGACAGACCTGTCATGATTAATTGCTTGCATATGTTTGCTCCTTATTTCCAGCTTAAAGTATGTGCTAATGGAAAAATAAACTGTTAATAACTGTGTACATTCAAGAAATACCAGACATTTTCATATATTTAATCATTTTCTTTTGTTTTTCAAGCCTGTTTGCTTACATTTACTGACATTGTTTCCACTGTTGCCTTGTTGTAAAAACTTGTCTGTAGCTTAAACTAAGAACATTTGTCTTAGACATCCACTTCTATAAAACTCAGAAATTATTTTTAATTCTACATGTAATATGATCAGTATACTGCAGTGGTGGTGCTGCGGTAGCGCTGTTGCCTCACAGTAAGACGTTGTCCTGTTCGATTCTCAGCTAAAGTGTCTTCTGTGTGGAGACATGCATGAATGGGCGTACCTTCGTTGAAGGTTGTGCGTCAGAGCTGGCAACTCGGTATGTAAAAATCTACTGTCAGTCATTAGCGGACTGAAGTTCCGCTGTGGCGACCTCTAACTGGGAAAAGCCGAAAGATACAAAAACATGTAATATGATCAGTATACAGTTACATTCTCCAGCAGCCACGATAACATTATATTAACTTACCTTGCTTTTTTCAGTCTTTCTTATCTTGTATAGTGTAAGACCTGGATACATTACAATTAAGAAAAAGTACTTCCTTACTGTAGTATCACTACTCATATACAACAGAAACTGATGAAACTCCCCACCTGTCAAATAACACCAACATCATGGTATACTGAACTGTTTTACAATTTAACATAGAAATTTCATCATGAAATGTTTATACAAATATTAATAACAGAAACTGTTTTACTTACACTTATTTATTCAGTCTCTTCAGTGTCCTTCGAAATGTTAATGCTACAAAGTGGGGTTTGTGCTTTAAAGTTCTCCCACTAGTTTAACACAGCCAACAAACTGCCAGTCTTTTTCATTCACGTTTTGCAGAATCTCAGGTCACGTGTCTAAACTACATCTGATTAGATTGATGTTTTACAGTTATCTCATTTATGCACTAATTTCACATTGTTGTTGGTCTTCTTCTTGATAATCTCAATCTCCCAACTCTCATTTCTTGTTGGAAGTCCGAGGTATTCCTGATTCTTTAGTCAGCTCTTGGATGTTTTTCTGTCATTCAAGCATTTTCCTTTGGAATGATGAAAATTGTTTGACTGGTAAAGTCTCTCTGTGACCTTTGCTGTTGCAGTCCCCTTCAGCTTGTTCATGCACCCTTTGTTGAATGAACTTTTTCATTTAGTTTTTAGCCCTTTCTGGATCCAAAAATGTATTTGATCCTCCAGGAAGAATATTCCTAAGACAACTGGATATAGCAATTTAAATCTCATGGCTGCCTCTCAGCATCCCCTGACTGCCAGGAAAACTTGCTTTTATTCTGCTTTGTATACAGAGAGTAATCATTTTTCCCAAACTTTTGGGTGTGCCCAGTTTTTAATATTTTTCCATTCTTCCACAGTTCTGTCATTTGCAGATCCTACCGAACTTCATTGAAAAGGCTTCCTTGTTTGAAGTTACTGGATGTTCTTCATGTTTCACTGTTGCAGTCATAACATTTGGGTTATCCCTGCCAGGGTAGCCCTTGGCCAGCCCGAATACCAGAGGCGTAGTATTTCTGTGTAGGTTGCTGTCACTTCAGGACTGATGTCGGGTCATCAGTAGTATAAAGTAAGGCAGCCGACACCATTACATCAGTCTTTCCTACTGAGGAACCCGAAGCAGAAGCAGTTCGCACGAGTGCCGGTCAGCCGCTACCTGAGTTTCATCTTCTGAATTGAAGCTGAAGTCTTCTAAAGATAAGTACCCCATTGGGGATCCTTTTTTCTTGCTCTAACCGATGTCAGAAAAAGTTAACAATTGTCTCACCTGTGAAAAGCAAATACCACACCGAGACTTTCATTCTTACTGCGTCACTTGCCTTGGCCCAGACCACAACGTCCCTCGCTGTCACTTTTGTGCTTTGTTCAACACCAGAACTATACGTCGTCGGGCCCTTATTGTAGCTAAATATTTTTGCTCACCGTCCTTGAATTCCGATATGCCTACGGTAAGCCATCCGACAGCAGATCTTCCGAAAAAATGTAAGGGTAAAGATAGAGACAGATTGCACAGGTCCAAACCTACCGACGATGCTTCCGTTAAGCTAGTCGTCAGTTCTCTGGTCCTCAGTGAGGCACTTTCACAGCCCCTGATGCCCACTTTTGTGGATTTTCAGGTCACTACCAAGACCCTTTCAGAGTCTGGTATGCCACAAAACTCTTCTTCGACTAAGGATCCTGCAGTTGTCTCTACCGTGGATTGGACCAGAGCTGCTGAGCAGGCACCGGCTTCCGAGGAAGTACTTTGCAGTACTGATTCTCAACACAAACCAACGACTTCTTTCATGTCTACCATTCTTTTGAAAACTACCAAGTTTCTAAGGTCCAGGGTACAAACCACGCCCAAGAAACCGACAACCCAATTTCAGGCACCTGCTACCTTGCCTCAGTCTGAAATGATTAAAATGGCAGAAGACCTTATAATGCTTATCAGGGGAAGCCAAGCTACCCCTTCCAAAAGAAAAAGAGATCTGTCCCCAGTAGTTTTATCTGAACAGGAGTCTGATGACTCTGATGCATTTGAATATGAAGACATGCAACCCCTCTCTGCTTATGAGGATTTTGATGCAGAGGAATCCATTCCGTCAGCCTGTCCACCCAAGGACTTTTCCTTTGGGGAAACCTTTCATACTTTAAGGGAGCATTTCCAATGGGAATATCAGGACTACCCTCAGTCTTAAAAAGAGACTCATAGAATTCTTTGATCTTTCACAGCACAGACCCCTAACCATTCCTCCTGTCCTGGAATTTGTGGATGATGTTTTCATGGAATCTAGTTTAACTCCTGACACCCTCCCTCCTGCTCCCAGGAAACCTGACAGGTATTACAGAGTTCCTGACTCTCACAAATTTCTTTTCAAAAATCCTACTGCTGATCCTGAGGTTATTTCTCAAGGGCCTAAAGGAATCAAAGCAACTTCTGCTAAGAATCCCACCCACTCAGATAGGGATTCCCGAGCACTAGACAGATGGGGTAGAAAAGTGTACACCTCTGCTACTCTTGCTGTCAGAGAACTAAATTGTCAGTTGCATATGCTCAAATTTCAGCAACATACCATGGAACTCCTCAAACAAAAAATATCATCCTTTCCTGCTTGTGCAGAAGATAAAGAGTTCTGCAAGTCAAGTGACTAAGCACATCTTACACTGTGGTTTTGACACCCTAGAAGCTTCTTGCAGGGCAGCAGTCACTGGTTCTGTCCTTGGAAGGGATGCTTGGCTTAAGGAACAGCCCTTGCCAGACCATGTCAAATATAAATTATTGGATGCACCCTTGCACAAAGCTAGCTTATTTGGTACCAAGGCCGAGGAGGTCTTAAAAAAGAAGGAAGAAAAAGCTAAATCTATCCAGACAGTTAAGGATTTCCTATAGGTCCAGCCACCCAGGTTCAGTAGGCATTGCCCCACCAAGCACTGGTCCTTTCCTGCCCCCTTCAGGTCAGTTCAGCCCAGACCACGGGGAAGCAGACCCCCCCCCCAGACAACAGCCACAGGGAATGCAGAGATCAAAGCAATGGAGTTCCTCCACTTCAAAACCAGGGAGTGCAAAGCCACCCCCTCATGATAAGAGCTCACAATGACTCTCCACTTCCACCCCCTCCCTCTGCCCACCTGCACTTGCCCCTAGGAGGAAACTCTACTTCCACGCAAGCACCTAAGCCACCATTACCAACGACCGCTGGGTCCTCAGCGTAGTGCCTAGGGATACAAATTTTCTTTCCACACTCTCCCAACCCCAAAAGGGTTCCCAGATCTTCCTCCAAACCAGTAGGTAGAGGCCAAAAATCAAGGCCTTTCCATGTTGTCTATGAGGGCAATGGAGCATGTTCCTGCAGAACAGATAGGCCAAGGTTTCTACTCCAGGCTGTTCCTGGTACCCAGAAAAGAGGGCACCTGGCACCCCATCCTCGATCTATCCATTCTAAACACCTTCCTGGTGATACCAAAATTCAAAATGCTCACCCTCCAGCAACTACTACCTATGCTTTCCAAGAATGCTTGGCTAGCCACCCTAGACCTAACAGAGGCCTACTTCCACATCCCAATCAGGGAATCATGCAGGAAATGTCTAAGTTTCATGGCAGAATCTCTGCACTTTCAGTTCTGTATGCTTCCCTTTGGCTTATCTACTGCTCGAGTTTTCACAAAATGTCTGGCTCCCACCATTGCTTTTTGCAGACAAAAAAATATACAAATTTACCCATACTTAGACAACTGCATAATTCAGACAGACAGTGAGGAAAAGCTGCTCAAACACCTGGCCTTTGTAAAGTCCCTACTGACATCCCTAGGGTACAATATACATTAAAAGAAATCCAAACTAGAACCCACCCAAATAATTCTATTCCTGGGAGCAAGCCTGGACACAGCATCCCAGATGACATTCCTTACACCAGAAAAGCTAACTTACCTGACAGCCTACTTCTCTCAACTAGTCACCAGACCCCAGTTATCCGCAAGGAAAATCCTGCAAGCTCTGGGGTTCATGGCATCTTGCATTCTACTCATTCCATATGCCAGACTGCATATGAGGAAACAGGCTCGCCATGACCCTTTGGCACACAGTCTCAGCTATGCAACTACACCTGTTAGCACAGTTCCTGCCCGGCTCCCTAAACTCTCTGACAAACAACTTAAGCAGAAATCTTCTGGACCCACACGAGTGGCAGCTAGACCAAAGAACCTTCACCCTAATAACTCAGAAGTGGGACATCCCGAAGGTCGACCTCTTTGCTTCCCACTCCAACCATTAGCTCAGCACCAGGGAGTCTCACTGCAGGGCCTGGAAAGTGGATGCCCTCTCCTTCCCCTGGGACATCCTCTTGGTCTATGCATTTCCCCCACTACCTCTCATTACCAGGGTACTGCTCAAAATAAGGGAGGAAAACCCAAGGGCAATTCTGATTGCTCCAGACTGGCCTCGCCAGCACTGGCACCCACTGCTGCACAGCCTGTCCCCACTGCCACCATGGCATCTCCTTCAGACCCCAACCCTCCTGACCCCAGTGGGAAGGAAAATTCATGCATCTCCAATTGTAGGCACTCAATTTGGCAGCCTGGCTTATTCCCTGACCCACTGATCAAGCTGCCAATCTCAGTAAGCAGGTTCTAGATGTTGTACGTGAGGCTAGATGCCCTAGCACTATGCCTCTAGTATTTGGGCCGGCTGAGGGCTACCCTGGCAGGGATAACCCAAATGTGATGACTGCAACAATGAGTACACTCGAACATCTACATTTATGGTAAGTGTCCACAACTGTATTTTCTGTAGTGTTCTTCTGTCTATTTTGAAAAATCCTTTTCCTAGAGACCATCACCTCTGTTCACAGAATCTTGGAGCTGCAACCTATTAATGCACAGAGAAACATACATGGTCTGTATACAAGGTGGTGTGTCTCTCTGTACCATCCCATATTTCCTGCTGAAAGTGATTTCTGTTTTTTTTTTTTTTTAAGGCTCGTTCATTTAGTGCCAAGGTGGTGGTGGTGCTGCGGTAGCATTGTCGCCTCACAGTAAGATGCTGTCCGGTTCGATTCTCAGCTAGAGCGTCTTCTGCATGGAGACATGCGTGAATGGGCATACCTTCGTGGAAGGTTGTGCGTCAGGCCTGGCAAGCCGGTACATAAAAATCAACTGCCAGTTATTAGCGGACCGGAGTTCTGCTGTGACGACCCCTAACCGGGAAAAGCTGAAAGACACAAACAAACGTAAATGTAGAGAAGAGTCCTTCCCATCCTGAATGTGCTCCAGTTTTATCCAAAATAGGTGCATGAGCTTTGGAATGTAGACTATCTGTTTGTTTTGCTATAGAAATAGAAGGACTGGTATTCACCAAGTATTCACCAAGTGAGTCATTTTAAGGGGATTGCCCATTGCATTATCTTTTATCATCATGTGAAAATTTCCTCAAAGGTTGTTTCAGTAGAGGTGTGGCAGCTTAAACTGTCTTCATTGCTGACAGCTTTGCCTCAGCAACTTGGTCACCATTTCACCAATTTACCATCCAGTAATGTCTAGAATATTACTGTAGAAGTCAGACCTCCTTTGGTACCTCAGTACTTTGGTTTTTAACCTTTATGAGCCTTTTTTCTTTGTCTTTACTATGCCCTGGGTTCAACTCAGTTATCAACTCACCTAGGAAGGTCTTCAGGGGTAGCTGTAACAGATAGATTGTTAAATGATTTTCTTTGATGGGTCCCAGATATCCTTCCATTTTCACCTTGTGCTTGAGTGGCCTTTTCATCCAGTTACAGGTGCTGGGCGTTCCCAGTTGGTCGGGCAAATGTATACTTGAGTAAACATATTTCTGCCTTTCCTGACCATAGCTTTAAATTTGTAGGTCTTGATCAAATTAAACCCGACAGCAGAAGGGGACCGTTCAACTTACTACTTGAAGAACATGAACTATCATGGCAGTTCAGAACGAACGCCTTCATGGAACCTGGATTAAATGACCATTGTAATATCTTATGTCTTCTAAAGCTTAAAAGTTTGATCAGATAACACCCGCTTATCTATTTATGCTTATAATTATTTATTTATTTTTTTAAATCATTTACTATTAGGGATACTATAGGACTATCTCATTTCAAGATGGTTAGAATAGTATTAAATGAGCGGACTATGTTGATAATATTAACAAAAGTAACAACTTTATATATAAAATTATGAGCTTAAAACATTCCCAATAAAGAAATTGGATTTTACTTTATTCATCTAATTCTATTATTAGTTCTACTTTTTCTTTTTACAGTACTCTTTAAAGTTAAGAATTAATTAACTGGTTTGACACCAGGAAAATATACTGCTCTTATATATATAAGAACTAGTATCTATTCTTTGTGTAGACTTATTAAAAAGTAAAAAAGATTGATCAGTCTCTACTTGAAGGTTAATACACAAGGCTAGACCTAATAAAGGTCACATTTTGAACTTTTCATTTTTATGCACAAACTCCACAAATGTTAGATTAGGGCAGGAACGATAGAAACCCACAGTTTGTGCTAACAACTAAACACATAATACTTAGAAGCTGAAAAGGAACATCTTTTCTTTGTGGAGATTTATTAAAAAGTAAAAAAGACAGCTTAACTTTTACTTTAAGGTCAATACATAAGGTTAGACCCAATAAAGTCCACATTTTGGGCTTTTTATTTTCATGTAAAAATCTCACAAATGTTAGAACAGGGTAGGAACGATAAAAACTCACAGTCCCTGCTAAGAGCTAAATACATACTATTTAAAAGCTGAAAAGTAGGATCGCCCTTTTAAATTTCAAGGGCGGACTGTGTAGTTAGTAATAGAATCAATTAAACTAATTGAGCTTTAATTATTTGATTTATTGAAGAGTGTGTATTATATAAGCTGGAGGCTGCTACTTACATTTTATCTGAAGAAGTCACCCTATTTAGGATGACGAAAAGCGCTTAATGCTACCTGTGGATTTTTAACTTTGCATCTGTGGATTTTACTGAATAAACTCAAGAACTGGTTTTTATAAAACAACGAGCCTGGTTTTCTTTGGTCGGAGGCTTCTTTCTTTTGGTTTACTAGTTTTTGGAAAGTTCATCAAGTTTTTGGGTTTTCAAATGTATACTTGGACAATATTTGCCAGCAGCATTAGTGCTAAGTCTTCATTGTTTTTTCTTGATTTACAGGAAGCGTGTTTGCTCAGTAGTTGAGGGCAAATTAGCAGGCTTATGGACTAAGCACGCAATATTGGCAAATTTATGTTTGTGCAGTAAACTCACATGTAAGAATTAGTAAGTCTTAATTTTACTTGAGTCTTGGCCAGTTTATTGAATGAAGCTTATTGGTAATGGTATGATGTCAAGGAACACTTTCTCACTAAGAAAATAAAGAGCCTAAGTCATAAAACCTACGCTGACTGTATCAAAGCTCTGTCCCTCTTCTCTGTATTTTATAGGCCACTGAAGAGCAATCTCTGCCTCACTTACAGAGCCTCAAACAACCCCCTCTGCAAGTCCAATGGTGGCAGAAATACCTGCTCAAGAAATCTTAATCTCTTCAACATCATAAATAAAAAATGTTAGCGGGATAGATATGTATCACAGAAAGTACCACTTTTCCAGAATTGTCTTCCTGTCAACATAAAGCACAATACATGTCTTACTCTCTTCAGGTGTAATCTGGACAAATGGATGGGAAGCCTCAAGCTCATTTCTGGTTTGGCACCGTTGTCCCTTATACATGGGGTAACATGTAAATGTTTGCCTGGTTCTGGGCTATTCATACTCAAAATTCAAGGGTCCTGAGTTACTCGTACTTAAAATACAAAGGCTAAAAACTTCTTGGGATTGTATGTCTAAACTTCTAAGAATTATCACTGCTAACTAGCTTATTAAGTACATATGACCCTATGAACCTATGAATATTTCACTAGTACAGAGAGAGAGACAACCATGGTATGTACAGACATTAGCCACATGCATTCCCTGAGCATGACAACTTCTGTGACAATGATATATTAGAATAGAAAAAAAGAATGAATACTGTTTTAGACCCACCAAGAAGGGTCTGCTATAAATTAAGTGATAGGGTAGGAGTATGTCTGTTATACATGGTGAGTACTTGCATTTTTTGTTTCCATTTGAATAAGCTTCTCTGGTTTAAGGTGAGTACTAATGTTCTTCGTGTTTCACTGCTACAGTCCTAACCATTGGGTTATCCATGCTGTGGTAGCTCTCAGTCAGTCCAAGTACCAGAGTCAAGGTTTTGTGCATCAGTGGCTGTTGCTTACTGGCTGACGTCAAGTCATCAGAGCTATAAAGGAGGGCAGGTGACGCCATTACCTCAGTCTTTGTTGCCATGGAGCCCGTAGCAGAAACAATTTGCAACAGTGCCTGTTGGCTGATGTCCTTCAAGAATGCAACTGCAGTCATAACATATGGGTTGTCCTGCTTCAGGTAGCCCTCGGTCGGCCGGATTCCAAAGTCTGGGTCCGACGTCGGCTGATGTCGCATTTCTCTCCGACGTCAGAGCGGCTGGAGTACATAAGCATCAGCCGACTCCATTTTCTCCAGTCTTTCTTGCCGCGCGATGCCCGAAGCAGAAGCAGTTCGCAAGTGCCGGTCGGTCAGCTCCTGTATTCTTCGATTCCGAAGTCATCAAAAAAGCTAAGTACCCCGTTGGGGACCTTTTCTTGCCTCAGCCGATGTCAGAAATTACTGAAAAAGTTAACAATTGTCTTTCTTGTGGTAAACAAATACCTCATAAGGATTTCCACTCTTACTGTCTACCTTGCCTTGGCCCAGACCACGCCGTCTCGGCCTGTGTAGCCTGTGCTCGCTTCAACAAGCGCACTCTCAGGCGCCGGGCGGAGTTCGCTGAAGATTTTTTCGGCGAAAGATTTGCCTATACAATGCCGTCGGAGCTTCCGACATCGCAAACTCCCAAGAAACGTAAAGACCGGAACCAACATCCTTGGCCCGCGTCTACCACCGACTCCACGCCAAAACCTACCACGAGTGCTTTGGTTCCTCCTGAGACTGTTATTCCACCGCTCCGAACCGAAGACCGACGACTCCGATTCCGGATATCACTCCGACGCCAGTTATTGATTTTCCTCCGGATACCGAAACCGAGGAAATGCCCGAGACCATTGCTGTAGATAAGGTCACTCCTGCACGTGGAGCTGCCAGGCCTCCTATGGCCATGTCTATTAAGGCCTACACTAGGGCTAAGGCAGCCAGCAAGACCAAGCATCTTTCTGCTAAAGCCTTGCCTCAGCCTACTCCAGAGACACAAATTATGACTATGGCTGCTGACTTAATTTCTATGATTAGAGGTTCACAGGCCCATCCTGAGAGAGGATCCCAGCCTCCTTCTGATAAAAGGCCCCAGGTTGAACCCTCTGACCCTATCCCTTCAGATGAAGATTCTGAGGACTCTGTCCACTCTGCTGGCCAGGAAGAGCTCTTCCAGACCTATGAGGACTCGGATGCAGAGGATTCCATCCCCTTGGCCTCCCCTCCTGAGGATATTTCTTTTGGGGAAGTTCTGCATACCATGAGGGAACAATTCAAGTGGCAAGGCCAGGAATATTCTGATTCCAGAAAGCGCCTTCGAACTTTCCTTAAAAAGCCCCAGCACAGGCCCTTAGCTATTCCTCCTGTGCTTGATGTTTTGGATGATTTATATTCTGACTCTAGTGTTACCCCTGACTCTCTTCCTCCTGCACCAGCCAAGCCAGACAGGTATTACAGGGTCCCAGAAACACATTCCCATTTATTCAGGGCCCATACTGCTGATTTGGAAACTATTTCTCAGGGACCTAAAGGTGTTTCAGCTTCCACCTCTAAAAATCCTTTGCCCTCCAACAGGGAAGCTAGGTCATTAGAGAGATGGGGTAAAAAGGTTTACACCTCCACTACTTTATCTATGAGAGCTTTGAATTGCCTTTTTCATATGTTACAGTATCAGGATTTCCTGTTAGAAGATTTACAGAAAACATTGGCCTCTCCTGATCCTTTAGACGGGAAGTCTTTGCAGGAAGCTGTACATAACTCTCAGCAAGTAAGCAATCACTTCCTGCAGTGTGGATATGATGCACTGGAAGCTTCATGTAGGGCAGCTATGACAGGGGCAGTCATTCGTAGACATGCATGGTTAAAAGATCAACCTCTACCAGATCATGTAAAGGCAAAACTTCTGGATGCACCTTTGGAAAAGAACAAGCTTTTTGGTGCTAATGCTAAGGATGTGTTAAAGTCCATCGAGGAAAAAGCAAAATCAGTTCAGACGGTGAAAGATTTCCTCCAGGTTCAACCCCCCAGATTCAGTAGGAATTGGCCTTCAAAAAACTGGTCCTTTCCTAATCCTGAAAAATTTCAAAGGGGTAAAAACAGACGTGGCCGAGGAAGAGGACAATACAGAGGTTCTTACAGGGGACGACAATGGCACCCAGCAAACCAAAGAAGTGAATAAGGGGTTTCACCTGCACCACAGCCACAATCTCAATGACTTTCCTCTACTTCCGCCTACCAGGGAACAAATAGAAGCTCCCTTGGGCGGGAAATTATCTCTGTTTGCAGACAATTGGCACAGACTGACAAAGGACAAATGGATTTTGGACATTATAGACCGAGGTTACAAGTTCCATTTTCATACCTTACCAAGAAAACAAGGCATGCCAAATCTACCACAAAACCAGAGGTCAGAGGCTATCAAGCAAATCTCTCTGCTGACTCGGATGAAAGCAATAAAAAGAGTTCCACAACAAGAACAAGGCCAGGGGTTTTACTCAAGACTGTTCCTTGTTCCAAGAAAAGAATCTCAATGGAGACCAATACTGGATTTGTCCGCATTAAACACCTTTCTCATAGTACCAACGTTCGAAATGCTGACTCTACAGCAACTCCTTCCCATGCTGGGCAAGGGGTCTTGGCTGATTACTCTGGACCTCAAGGAGGCATACCTGCATGTCCCTATCAGACACAGCTGCAGAAGATACCTCAGATTTCTTGCAGGGCCAGAGCATTATCAATTCTCAGCATTGCCATTTGGCTTATCTACTGCGCCCAGAGTATTCACAAAATGCCTGGCTTCAGTAATTGCTCATTGCAGGCTCCAGGGATCCAAATTTACCCGTACCTGGACGACTGCCTCATACAAGCGGACGACAAATTGATGTTGACAAAAAACTTGGACTATGTCATACGATTACTTCAAGCTCTGGGATACACAGTCAACTTCCAAAAGTCAAGACTTCAGCCATCCCAGCAAATAATCTTCTTAGGAGCCAAATTAGACACAGCCTCTCAAATGGCTTACCTAACAGAAGACAAGCAAGAGAAGTTAACTCATTATTTCAAAGGTTTGGCAAAACTTACCCAGATGACTGCAAGGAGATTCCTACAGGCCCTGGGTTACATGGCATCCTGCATTCTCCTGGTTCCATTAGCAAGACTACACATGAGAAAGCTTCAATGGTACCTAAAAAGCCTATGGTCTCAACACAGCAACAGCTTAGAGACAACCATACCGCTCATTCCATGCCTACAAAAGGAATTCCTATGGTGGGCCTCGGTAAGCCAGGCAAACACAGGTATGTCATTCAAAAAAACACAGATAACACAGACCATGACCACAGATGCCTCAGACCTTGGATGGGGGGCGCACATGTAAGGCAGGTGTATACAAGGACAATGGTCTCCAAAGGAAACACATCTGCACATAAACCAAAAGGAAATGCTGGCAGTAATGCATGCCATCGAGGCCTTTCAACACCAACTTCAGCAAGGCCATTTACTGATACGGACAGACAACACCACTGTGATGTGGTATATAAACAAGCAAGGGGGCACCCATTCTTACCCCCTTTGCAGACTGACAATGCATCTTTGGGAAAAATCACTGAGCCTAAACATTCAGTTACAATCCCAGTTTGTTCCAGGCAAAGACAATGTGCTGGCGGACAGCCTAAGCAGGAATTTCACAGATCCACACGAGTGGAGGTTACATCCGAAGATCTTCACACAGCTCACTTCGACATGGGACAGGCCAGAAGTAGACCTATTTGCCTCTCACCTCAACCATCATCTACAAAAATTCTGCTCAAGGACATACCATCCACAAGCTTGGAAAATAGATGCTCTCTCATTCAACTGGAACTTCCTAAAATCTATGCATTCCCACCTCTGCCACTGATGACCTCAGTATTACTAAAGATCAAAGCAGAGAGACCCAAGGGGATCCTAATAGCTCTGGACTGGCCAAGACAACACTGGTATCCACTACTACGGAGCATATGTCACACCAAGAAGTGGGCCCTTCCCCAATGGCCTCGACTTTTGACTCAACACAACTTCAAAACAGTGCATCCAAACCTTCAGACACTGCAGCTAACAGCCTGGGAGATCCCATGAATAACCTCAACCTATCTCTCTCCAAGGAAGTTCAGCGGATACTAACAGAGGCTCGCAGACCATCCACCAGAAAGGTTTACTTAGCAAAATGGAAGAGATTCAGCATTTGGAATACCAGCAAGGGACATGATGCATCATTATTGAACATCCCACTCATCCTGGAATATTTAGCAGATATGCTAAAGAATGGTCTCTCATATTCTTCCATAAAGATACATGCATCAGCTATTTCAGCTAGATATAACACTGATCCGCCTGTCTTTTCACATCCTTTGCTAAGGCAATTCCTCAGGGGAATCAAGAACATTAAGCCACCAAGAAAGGCTCCAGTGCCAGCCTGGGACCTCAATTTTGTCCTAGAAATACTGACTCTACCTCCATTTGAGCCAGCAGCTTTAGTTGACTTGCAATTTCTCTCATGGAAGACAGCTTTCCTGTTGGCAATTACCTCAGCAAGAAGGGTTTCGGAACTACAGGTCCTAATGGCAATACCACCGTTCATAATTTTCCACAGAGACAGGGTTTCATTAAGGACCAACCCTACTTTTATGCCAAAGGTGGTATCTAGAGTTTCTTTAAATCAAGCTATTCATCTGCCTGCTTTCTTCCCCAATCCTGAGAATAAGGGGGAAAGACTGTTACATACCTTGGACATTCACAGACAACTTCGATACTACCTAGACAGAACCAAGACCAGTAGAAAGTCTGACCAACTGTTTGTAGCTTACGCCCCTGCAGTCCAAGGAAAAGCAATTTCAAAACAGACTATTTCAAAATGGATTGGACATTGCATCAGATTCTGTTATTCCTTTCATGGAAAGACTGTTCCAGCCAATGTCAGACCACATTCCACCAGAGCTACAGCCACCTCTACAGCATTCTTAAGAGGGGTGCCTACTAAGGACATTCTAGAAGCTGCTACATGGAGCTCCATGCATACATTCTCCAAACACTACAATCTCCCTCTATACTCCAGATCCAGAGCAGGCTTTGCTTCGGCAGTCCTGCAGGGTTTGATTGCCACACCATCTTTTTCCTAGAGCTTTCCTCCTCCCCCAGCTAAGCTATGGTATTCTACCCATATGTTATGACTGCAGTTGCATTCTTGAAGGACATAGTACAGTTTTGTACCTACCATAAATGTAGATGTCCGATAGATATGCAACTGCAGTCGGATTTTCCCTCCCTCCATACCCCTCTATGCCTAGGGTCCACTCCTATCCCTGTTTATCTTAGCTGGGGATATCTGTTATGGTGTATCTGTTTATTGCTCATTTATTTGTCTGGAATCCTGTTTTTGTCTTCCAATTTGATTTCAGCCTTCCTTGGAGGGCACCTGGCATCTGGGGCAAGAAATACTGAAGAAAATGGCGTCGGCTGATGCTTATGTACTCCAGCTGCTCTGACGTCAGAGAGAAATGCGACATCAGCCGACGTCGGACCCAGACTTTGGAATCCGGCCGACCGAGGGCTGCCTGAGGCAGGACAACCCATATGTTATGACTGCAGTTGCATATCTATCGGACATCTACATTTATGGTAGGTACAAAACTGTAGTTTTCCAGATTTCGAACTTCAGCTGAAAACATCTAAAGCTAAGTACCCCATTGGAGATCCTTCCTTTTTCTTGCACTAACCGATGTCTGAAAAAGTCAATAACTGTCTCGCTTATGGAAAACAAATTCCACACTGAGACTTCCATTCTTATTGTGTCACTTGCTTAGGCCCAGATCACAACGTACCCCAATGTTGGTTCTGTGCCCCCTTTAATGCTAGAACTATTCGTCACAGAGCTCTGTTTGTAGCCAGATATTTTTGTCTTCCATCTCTGATTATCGTGTCCATCAGTCAGCAAACCACAGATCTTCCAAAAAAACATAAAGATAAGGATAGAGACAGACCGCATAAGGCCAAGGTTTCCGATGACACCATTTCTAAAAGGGCCATCAGTTCTTCGGAATTCAGTGAGGTGCTTTTGGAGCCCCTGATGTCTACTTCGCAGACCTCTACTGAGACCCTTTCTGACTCCTGTATGCCACAGAAAACTGCATCGTCCAGCAAGCCTTCAGCTGTCTCTGCCTCTGTTGGGTCCAGAGCCTCTATGCAGGCACCAGCTTTCGAGGATACCGCTCGCATTTCGGAATTCACTTCAAGACATTATCTGTCTCTTCCGACTACCACACTGATAGCACTGAGGTATACTCTTCAGGCCAGACATAGAGCTACTCCAAAGAAAACAGCAAAAAGTCTCCATTCCACTACTCCCCCCCCCCCCCTCAGACTAGAATTCTTAAAATGGCTGAGGATCTCATCACTTTCATCCAAGGTAATCAGGCCACACCAGCCAAAAGGAGAAGGGAACCTTCTCCAGACATCCAATCGGATTTAGACTCAGAGGGATCTGACTCCTCTGTTTTTGAAGAGGAAAATCCTTGTTACTGCCTGTGAAGACTCAGATGCAGAAGAATCTATTCCTTCTGCATCACCTCCGGAGAACTTTTCCTTTGGGGAAACCCTCCACACCCTCAGGGAACACTTCCAATGGGAATCAAAGGATTTCCCTCAATCCAAGAAAAGACTAAGAAAGTTTCTGGACCTACCCCAGCACAGGCCTCTGGCCATCCCACCCATTTTGGAGTTGGTAGATGATGTTTACCAAAAAGCCAGCTTTACCCTTGATACCCTTCCACCTGCCCCAGAAAACCTGACAGGTACTACAGGGTACCTGACTCACTTAAATTCCTCTACAGAAATGCTATAGCAGATCCAGAGATGATTACTCAGGGACCTAAGGGAGTTAAGGCTACCTCTGCAAAGAATACTACTTCCTCAGACAAAAACTCCAGGGCCCTGGACAGATGGGGTAAAAAAGTGTATAGCTCTGCAACTTTAACTACAAGGGCTCTCAACTGTCAGTTCCATATGTTAAAATATCAAGAGCACACTTTGGAACTTTTGAAACAGAAAAATTCTGCTTTTGCAGACTTTGCCAACAATAAACAGATAGCAGAATTACTGCACTCTTCATCTCAAGTGGCAAAGGACTCCTTGCACTGTGGATTTGATGCCATAGAAGCTTCTATCAGGGCAGCAGTGAGAGGATCTATTATCAGAAGACATGCATGGCTGAAGGAACAACCTCTCCCTGATCATGCCAAAGCTAAAATCATGGATGCACCTCTTGACAAAACCACTTGTTTGGACAGAAGACTGAAAAGGTACTTAAAAAGATGGAAGACAAAGCAAATTCAATGCAGACTGTCAAAGATTTTCTTCAAGTACAACCTCCTAGGTTCAGCAGAAATTTCCTCTCTAAACACTGGTGCTTTCCTGCACCAAACAGGCAGGCACAAGGAAATCCCATAGGGACAGACCAACCACGACTCAAACTCAGGGCCAGGCAAGAACTAAACAGTGCCCCCCCCCCCCCCCCCCCTCAAACACTAGAGCAGGGAGTTCAAAAGCAACCCTGTATGGAAAAAACTCTCAATGGCTACCTTTCCCATCTCTGGCTGCCTCCACCACACCAAAAGCTAGGAAGAAGGATATCTCTATGCAGAGAAAGTTGGAACTCTATAACAAAAGATCAGTGGGTCTTAAAAGTCATTGCTTAGGGGTAGAAATTCAATTTCTAAGATCAACCACCTCCAAGAAGGTACCCAGACCAACCTCCAAACCAGTGGGCAGAATCACTAAAACAAGTGCAAAACCTAGGGCCATTAGAACCTGTACCTCCAGAACAAGTTGCAAAAGGATTCTGTTCTAGACTATTCCTTGTTCCCAGGAAAGGGGGGACTTGGCATCCCATCCTGCACCTATGCTTTTGCAATACCTTCCTGGTAATCCCAAAATTCAAAATGCTTACCTTACAACAGCCTCTACCAATGCTGCCAAACAAAGCTTGGATGGTCACCTTAGACCTAAAGGATGCTTACCTACACATCCCAATAACAGAATCATGCAGAAAATTTGTATGCTTCAGAGCAGGATTACTACACTTTCAATTCTCTGCTTTGGCTTATCTACTCCTCCCTGGGTATTCACCAAATGTCTAGCTCCTGCCATTGCCTTTTGCAGGCAAAACAATGTAAAGATTTACCCTTACCTGGATGACTGTCTCATCCAGGCAGACTGCAAGGAACTGCTCCTGCAGCACCTCTCATTTGTAAAAACCCTACTCACCTCTTTGGGGTTCACTATCAATGAAAGAAAATCAAAATAGACACCTACCAAGAAAATCTTATTTCTGGGAGCCTTACTGGACACAGACCAGCAAATGGCCTTTCTGTCCCCAGAAAAGCAAAGTTTCCTAACAAACTTCTTCACTACTCTGGCCTCCCAAACCCAGCTTTCTGCCAGGCAGTTCCTGCAAGCTCCAGGATACATGGCCTCATGCATCCTCCTGGTACCTTTGGCCAGACTGCACATGAGGAAAATTCAGTGTGGTACCCAAAGAACCTATGGTGTCAACACTCACAACCTCTGGACACCTCCCTCCTTGTGATCCCTTTCATAAGATCCAGGTTCCTCTGGTAGGCCCAGGCCTGCGCTCTGAACAAGGGACTTCCATTCACCCTCCGTACATCAGACCAGACCATAACTACAGATGCTTCAGACATAGCCTGGGGCACCCACCTAGAAGGCAGATGTGCCCAAGGTCTCTGGGAAGCACAAATACTACCCTTGCACATCAACCAAAAGGAAATGATAGCAGTACAAAAGGCTCTGGCATCCTTCAAACTGTACCTCAAACAGGGGTTCTTCTCATAAAAACAGACAAGACCACAGGTACATCAACACACAGGGAAGGACTCAGTCTTACCCCCTATGCAGACTAGCCATGAACCTGTGACTAGCAGCCTCATCCATGGGACTACATCTTATAGCCCAATACCTACTGGGCATCAAGAACTCCCTGGCAGACCACCTAAGCAGAAACCTGCTGGGCCCACACAAATGGCAACTCCGCAAAGACATTTTTCTGCATATTACCCACACATGGGGTAACCTCCCAGGTGGACCTCTTGCCTCTCATTTAAATCACCAAGTACAGAAATTCTGCACCAGGGAGTACCATCACCTGGCCTGCAAGGTCAATGCCCTGACCTTCCCTTGGAATACCCTGTTTGTGTATGCATTCTCACCTCTACCTCTCATTCCAAAAGTACTAATCAAGATAAGGGAAGAAAAACCAAGAGCAATACTCATTGCCACAGATTGGCCCAGACAGCGTTGGTACCCACTGCTGTGCAGCTTATCTCACCAGCCCCCCTGGTAGCTACCTCTGATACTTCACCTGCTATCCCGGGTGGGGGGAACAATGCCAACACACAGGGATGGACTCAGTCTTACCCCTTATGCAGACTAGCCAGACCTGCAGCAACTGGAAAGACCCCAAAAGTACCTCACCAAGAGGATCAAAGGGCTCAAACAGATACCATATGCTGCCCAGTTAAAGAAACTCCAGCTCTACTCAGTGGCATACCGCCTGCTCAGAGGCGACCTGTGCCTGATGTATAAAGCCATGTCCAACCCGGAATTAAGGGACATGCTGCACCTCAAAAAATCCAAATCCCATCGAGCTACACGCTCGAGAGACTTGAACCTCAGCACTGAAATAAATAGGACATGCTGGAGGGACAGCTTCATAACCCAGAGGCTCCCTTCACTCTGGAATAAAATCCCAGTCCAGGTTAGGCAGAGTCCCTCATTGACTCTCTTCAAGAGGAATCTTGATGAGTGGATGGGAGATCGTAGGTTTACCCCAGGTATCACTTCTGTGTCACTGTTAGACAGAGGCACAGTATACTAACCTCAAAAAAGGGCATAGCAAAATTAATTTAAAATGGGTGGCGAAAGCCAAACATACTCTGGCTAGGCTTATAAATGCCCTAGGGCAGATAGCCTAGTATGAACATATGAACCTATGAACCTTCAGACACTCAAGCTCTCAGCATGGCTTATTCTGTCAAAACCAACAAGGAATCTAAGCTAAGCAAGCAAGTCTTTGACATCATCACAGAAGCCAGAATGCCCAGCACCAGAAAATCTTACGCTGGAAAATGGAAAAGATTCGGCTCCTGGAGCCAGTCCAAGGGGGCAGACATACATATGCCCTCCATTCCTCTTATTGTAGATTATCTTGCTGAGGTTCTTAATAAGGGTCTCTCCCTCTCCTCCATAAAGATCCATGTGTCTATCATCTTGGCACATTTTGATACAGAAAAGGTATTGTTCTCCCACCCTCTTATCAATCAATTCCTTAAAGGAGCCTCTAATATCAGGCCTCCCAGAAGACAGCCCACCCCAGCCTGGGACCTGAACTATGTTTTAGAAAAGCTTACTCTGCCTCCTTTCAAACCTGCAGCATCCTCAGACTAAAGTACCTCTTTTGGAAGATTGCCTTTCTCCTGGCTATTACTTCAGCCAGGAGAGTGTCAGAGCTTCAAGCCTTAATGGCCATTGAGCCATTTATCATCTTCCATGCAGACAAGGTCTTCTTGAGAACAAATCCCTCCTTCATATCAAAGGTGGTTTCGGATGTTACCCTCAACCAGGCCATCCACCTGCCCTCCTTCTTCCCTAACCCTCAGAACAAGGGAGAAAGGATATTGCATTCTTTGGATGTGCACAGGCAACTCAGATTTTATCTGGATTGTACAAAGACATGCAAGAAAACTGACCAGCTCTTGGTCAGCTTTAAAACAGGGGCAGAGTGGAAACCAATATCCAAACAGACCATTTCCAAATGGATAGCACACTGCATCCACTTTTGCTAATCCTTGCATGGAAAACCACTCCCTAGGACCATCAGAACCCATTCCACTAGGGTAACCTGTACTTCCACAGCATTCCTTAGAGGGGTACCCACCAAGGACATCTTGAAAGCTGCTACATAGACTTCAGTCCACACCTTCACCAAACATTACCATCAGAACCTATTCTTGAAAGCTAGGGCTGGGCTTGCCTCTGCAATTCTGCAGGGCATGCTCACCCAATCTTAAGTTTCTATTAACTTTCCACCTTTCTCCTCGGCTTTGGGAATCTTCCCAATGGTTAGGACTGCAACAGTGAAACATGAAGAACATAGTACAGTTCTGTACACTCACCATAACTGTAGATGTTCGAGTGTGTTCACTGCTGCAGTCATGTTTTCCCTCCCGTCTTTCCCCGATATCTGCTTTCCTTAGAGAGAGAGATGCATATTTCTATGGGGATCTCTGACCCCAGGACTACTAATAATTATTAAATTTTGACTTCTTTGGTTGGTTAAGGGAAGAAAAACTGAGGTAATGGTGTCACCTGCCCTCCTTTATACCTCAGATTACCTGACGTCAGCCAGCAAGCAACAGCAGCTGATGCACAGAACCTTGACTCTGGTATTTAGACCGACTGAGGGCTACCACAGCATGGATAACCCAATGGTTAGGACTGCAGCAGTGAACACACTTGAACATCTACATTTATGGTGGTGTACACAGCTGTACTTTTTAATGTCCTTTCATGTCATTGTTGCAGTATTCCTTATGTAAGGCATCTCCTTCCAAGAATAGCCCATTGTCCGGTAGGTATACTAAAGCCTTTAGTCTTTACAGGCATCATACGTCACACATATGCTCCCCATACAAGGCATAGGGCTTAAAAGTGACGTATAGATGCACACACTTCAGAACTTCTTTGCTGCTAGTCCAAACACCATCATTGAATGTCGGTCTGAACGCCCTTCTTCTGTGCTGGTTACTTAGCCCCTTTCAGATAACTGCCCCATTGGGGATATTCTTCATGTTTCACTGTTGCAGTCATCACATTTGGGTTATCTGCCTGCAGGTAGCCCTCAGTCGACCTGAATACCAGAGTCTTGGGATTTCTGCATCGAATGCTGTCGCTTCTTCCATGACATCAGGCCATCAGGGGTATAAAACATGCAGTCGACACCATTACATCAGTCTTTCTTGCCGTGTGGTGCCCAAAGCAGAAGCAGTTCGCAAGTACCGGTCGGCCGCCCCCTGAAATTTTCGTTTTTCAAGTTTCAGACCTGAAGTCTTCTAAAAGATAAGTACCCCATTGTGGATCCTTTTTTCTTGCTTTAACCGATGTCAGAAAAAATTAATAATTGTCTTGCCTGTGGAAAGCAAATACCTCACAGAGA
Source organism: Protopterus annectens (assembly GCF_019279795.1). NCBI lineage: Eukaryota > Metazoa > Chordata > Ceratodontiformes > Protopteridae > Protopterus > Protopterus annectens. The sequence goes on along the minus strand of NC_056725.1, from coordinate 456,635,549 downwards.
TTTCCATTCTTACTGCATTACCTGTTTAGGCCCAGACGACGACATCCCTAGTTGCCGGTTTTGTGCCTTGTTCAACGCCTGAACTATTTGTCATTGGGCTATTTTTGTCCCTAAATTATTTCGCTCTCGATCTCCGTATTCTGAAATGGCTTCGATAAGCCATCTGACTACTGATCTTCTGAAAAAACGTAAGGATAAAGACAGAGACAGACCGCATAGGTCCAAAACTGCCGACGATGCTACCGTTAAGCTAGTCACCTGTCCACCAGGACTCAGTGAGGTGCATTTGCAGCCCCTAATACCCGCTTCTACAGAGTCGCAGGCCTCTACTGAGAACCAGTTGGAGTCAGGTATGCCGCAAGATGCTTCTTCGACTGTGGAACTTGTGGATGTCTCTATCTTGGATGGGTCCAGAGCCGCTGTGCAGGCACCGGCTTCTGAGGGTGTATTCAGGCTTTCCGATTTTCATATTAAACTGACGTAGTTTCAAACCAAAAATAACCAAATTTCTCAGGCCTAAAGTTCACACTGCGCCTAGGAAACCAGTGAAAAAAAAGCGCACTCTCAGGCCCACATGCCACACAAACAAATGCTTAGAATGGCTGAAGACCTTATTACTTTAATTAGGGGAAGTCAGCCTTCCCCCTCAAAAAGACCAAGAACTGATTTTCCTTTTGATTCTTCTGATCAGGAGTCTGATAACTCTGACCCTTCTGATTACCAGGACATACCCTTATCTACCTATGAGGATTTTGATGCAGAGGATTCCATTTCCTCTGCTTTCCCACCAGAAGATTTTTCTTTTGGTGAAACCCTGCATACCCTTAGAGAGCATTTCCGCTGGGAGAACCAGGACTACTCTCAGTCCATAAAGAAACTCAGTGAATTTTTAAACTTGCCTCAGCACAGGCCTCTAGCTATCCCTCCTGTTCTGGAAATTGTAGATGATGTCTTCTTGGAATTCAGCCTTACCCCTAATACTTTGCCTCCAGCTCCCAGTAAACCTGACAGGTACTGTAGAGTACCTGGCTCCCACAAATTCCTCTTTAAGAATCCTGCTGCAGATCCAGAGACCATTTCCCAGGGACCTAAAGGCATTAAGGCTACAACGGCCAAAAATCCTATCCCTTCGGATAGGGATTCTAGGGCTTTAGTCAGATGGGGTAAGAAGGTATACACCTCTGCTACCCTTGCCATCAGGGCTTTAAATTGCCAGTTTCATATGTTAAAGTATCAGCAACATATTATGGAACTAATTAAACAGAAAATGATGTTGATTCCTGATTGTGCAGAACATAAAGATTTACAAGAGTTAATGCATTCTGCTAACCAAGTTGGTAAACATACTTTGCAATGTGGTTTTGATTCCTTAGAAGCATCTTGCAGGGCTGCTGTCACTGGGTCTGTTCTTAGAAGGCATGCTTGGCTTAAGGAACAAAGCTTGCCAGACCATGTCAAAGCAAAATTACTAGATGTACCAATAAACCAAGAGCTTCTATTTGGCAATAAAGCTGAAGAAATCCTCAAAGGATGGAGGAAAAAGCGAAATCTATACAAACTGTTAAAGATTTCTGATGAGCACAGCCACCTATGCTCAGTAGGCATTGGCTTTCAAAAAACTGGTCTTTTCCAGTCCCTCGCAGACCTTCTCAGTCCAAACCCAGGGGCAGAAGACCACCAAGACTACAGTCTCAGGGTATACACAGATCTAAACAAAGGAGTGCACCCATGTCCAAAACAGGGAGTAGTAATATGACATCCTGTGGTAAAATCTCACAATGACTTATCCTTAACTCCTCCAAGCCTTGCCCAAATACTTGCACCTTTAGGAGGGAAACTTGCCCTGCATGCCAAAAACTAGTAGTACATTACCCAGGACAGATGGGTCTTAAATATTGTTTCCCAGAGATACAGATTCCACTTACACTCACTCCCAACCCCAAGCAGATGGCCAGACCTCCCCCCAAACCAGTGGGCAGAGGCGCAAAAGCATGTACTTTCTCTTCCCAGTATCAAGGCTATTCAACCTGTCCCAGCAGAATAAAGGGGACAAGGCTTTTATTCCAGACTGTTTCTGGTACCCAGAAAAGAAAACTATTGACTTCCTATCCTGGATCTGTCTATTCTCAACACCTTTCTAGTGGTTCCAAAATTCAAAATGCTTACTCTCCAACAGCTGCTTCCTATGCTAGCCAAGGACTCTTGGCTAGCAACCCTAGACTTAAAAGAAGCTTATCTGCACATCCCCATAAGGGAATCTTGGAGAAAATACCTATGTTTCAGAGCAGGCTCTATGCATTATCAGTTCTCTGCACTTCATTTTTGGCTTACCTGTTGTGCCCAGGGTATTCACAAAATGCCTAGCTCCAGCCATTGCATATTGCAGGCAGAGAATGATTCAAATTTACCGACACATGGACGATTGCCTGATTCAGGCTGACAGTCAGGAATTGCTACTACAACACCTGACATCTGTAAAGGGACTTCTAACTTCACTGGGGTACACAATCAACGAAAAGAAGTCACATCTGGTACCCAGCCAACAGATTGCATTCCTGGGAGCAAGCTTGAACACAACTTCCCAGATGGCATTCTTCACTCCAGAAAAACAAACTACTTCAATCTACTGGTCACCAAAACCCAGCTATCTGCAAGAAAAATACTGCAAGCCCTAGAGTTCATGGCCTCATGTATTCTACTAATTCCATATGCAAGACTGCATATTAGGAACTTAAATGGTACTTAAAGTCTCTGGTGTCAACATTCTCAGGACCTGGAAACAATGATTCCTATCATTCCTTGCCTAAGGACAGAGTTCCTTTGGTGGGCAGAAGCCTGCTACCACAACAAGGGACTCCCTTTCACTCAACCCCCTGCCGCCCAAATCCTAACAACAGATGCATCAGACTATGCATGGGAGGCTCCCATGGCAGGACAATGCATTCAAGGCAAATGGAGCCCAAAGCAAATGCACCTGCATATCAATCAAAAACAAATGTTAGCTCTACAGAATGCTCTGACAGCCTTCAAAGGCCTTATTCATCCAGGACAACTATTGGTAAAGGCATACAACACCACAGTTATGTGGTACATAAACAAGCAGGGGGGAACCCATTCCTACCCACTCTGCAGATTAGCCATGGCTCTGTGGAACACAACCTTGAGCAACCAAGTGCACCTGCAAGCTCAATTCCTGCCTGGCAAACTAAATTCACTAGCAGATGACTTAAGCAGAATTCTCATGGACCCACACGAGTGGAAACTGGAACCCAAAATATTCAAGCTTTTGAGGAACAGATGGGGGGGCACCAGAGGTGGACCTCTTTGCTTCCCCTCAGAACTATCTATTGAGCAAGTATTGCACCAGAACTCCCCACAGCCAAGCTTGGAAAGTGGATGCCCTGTCCTTTACCTGGGAAAGCCTCTCAGTCTATGCCTTCCCCCCTGCCCCTCCTCTTGAAGGTTCTACTAAAGATCAAACAGGATAAGCCAAGGACAATCCTGATTGCACTAGACTGGCCATGCCAGCACTGGTATCCTCTTTTGCGCAGTCTGACAGTAGTGCCACCATGGCACCTGCCTCAGACCCCTTCCCTGCTGTCCCAGCAGGAGGGCCAGATTTTGCACCCTCAGCTACAGACACTGAACCTAGCAGCCTGGCTCATCCCCTGAATTCTTCACCAGCAACTCCCAGTAAACAGGTGCTGGATGTCATTCTTGAGGCAAGGAGGCCTAGTACTAGAAAATCCTATTCGTAAAAGTGGAAAAGATACTGCTCCTGGAGCCAGTCTCAGGGAATGGACACAACTGTGCCCAGCTTACCTCATATACTAGATTACTTAACAGAAAAGCTCCACAAAGGCCTTTCCTTCTCTTTCATTAAGATTCATGCCTCTGCCATCTCAACTCATTGTAATACTAAGCCACCCCTTTTCTCTCATCCTCTGCTCAAACAGTTCCTGAGAGGAGCCAAAAATTTAAGACCCCCCAGGAGAGCTCCCACTCCTGTCTGGGACCTTAACTTTGTATTGGAAATGCTCACACTTCCGCCCTTTGAACCTGTTGCCACAGCAGAGTTAAAATTCCTCTCATGGAAAACAGCTTTATTTCTAGCCATCACTTCAGCAAGAAGAGTGTCTGAATTGCAGTCCCTTATGGCCGTGGAACCCTTCATTATCTTCCAGGTGGACAGGGTTTCCCTCAGGACTAACCCATCATTTATGCCCAAGGTGGTATCTAGTGTGGCTTTTAACCAATCCATTCATTTGACAACTTTTTCCCTAATCCTCAGAATAAAGGAGAAATTATCCTGCACTCCTTGGATGTGCACAGACAGCTCAGGTTCTATCTGTACAGGACTAAACCTTTCAGAAACTCAGACCAGCTGCTAGTCAGCTTTGCTGCAGGGGCAGAGGGCAAGGCCATTTCAAAGCAAACCATTTCTAAATGGATAGCACACTGCATCCATTTATGCTACAAATACCATGGGAAACCTACGCCACAGGGGATCAGAACACATTCCACTAGGGCTACATCAACATCTACAGCATTCCTCAGGGGAGTCCCTACCAGGGGCATCCTGGAAGCTTTAACCTGGAGCTCTGTACACACTTTCACCAAGCATTGCCACTTACCTGTCTTTTCTAAATCCAGAGCTGGAATTGCCACAGCAGTCTTACAGGGCCTGATTGCCAGCCCTAATGCTTCTTAACTACCTCCACCCTTCCTTAGCTTTGGGAATCAACCCAAATGTGATGACTGCAGCAGTGAAACATGAAGAACATAGTACAGTTGTGTACACTTACCATAAATATAGATGTTCGAGTGTATTCACTGTTGCAGTCCTGGTTACCTTCCTTCCAGCCCCCTGACTTCTCTTTACTTCTACCTATCTTTTTCGTTTGGCATGTCTTATATCATGTGTATTTGCTTTTTGCTGGGGGTGTTCCATATCATGTAATTGCTTCCTATTTTGGGGGCACCTGACATCTGGGGCAAGAAAAACTGATGTAATGGTGTCTGGGATCACTTCCAATGGGAATCAATGGATTTCCCTCAATCCAAGAAAAGACTGAGAGTTTCTGGACTTAACCCAGCATAGGCCTTTGGCAATCCCACCCATCTTGGAGGTGGTAGATGATGTTTACTAGGAATCCAGCCTTACCCGTGACACCCTTCTACCTGCAAAAACCTGACAGGTACTACAGGGTACCTGACTCACATAAATTCCTCTACAGAAATCATATAGCAGATCCAGAGGTAATTACTCAGGGATCTAAGGGAGTTAAGGCTGCCTCTGCAAAGAATCCTACTCCCTCAGACAAAGAATCCAGGGCCCTGGACAGATGGGGTAAAAAAGTATATATCTCTGCAACTTTAGCTATAATGTCTCACCTGTCAGTTCCATATGTTAAAAATATCAACAGCACACTTTGGAACTTTTGAAACAAAAAATTTCTGCTTTACCAGATTTTCCCAACTATAAAGAGATAGCACAATTACTGCAGTCTTTATCTCAGGTGGCAAAGCACACCTTGCACTGTGGATTTGACACCCTAGAAGCTTCTAGCAGTGCAGCAGTGATAGAATCTGTTCTCAGAAGACATGCATGGCTGAAGGAACAACCTCTCCCTGATCATGTTAAAGCTAAAATCATGGATGCACCTCTTAACAAAGACCGCTTGTTCGGACAGAAAACTGAAGAAGTACTTAAAAGAGAAGAGAAAATTGGAACTCTATAACAAAAGATGCCCTTCAATTCCTATGTTGCAGTATTCTAGTTGTGGGATTTCCTGCCCTCAGGTGACTCGTACATCGGCACCTATACAAAAGCTTCAGCCTGGCTGTTGCAGCTGCATGGGATGTCATACATAGGGCCATAAACCAGGGGCCTTAAATGTGACGTCTGCACACACAATCCTCAAAACATTTCAGCCGCAGATGACCTATGCATCGTATGATCGCTCCTTCACAGACGTCGCATCGATAAAGCTAAGTAGCTCATTGGGTTTCTGTTTTGTCTTGTTTTGCCGATTGTTACTACTTAGGCTTGGTTGTTGTAGCCTTTAGCTGATGTCAGGTAAAAAAGGAACGTGCCAGTGCGGGCGCCAGATTCCCCATAAAGACGCCCATGATAGGTGTGTTTTTTGCTTAGGCCAGGAACACGATCATTCTGCCTGCTCAATTTGTCAGTTTTTTGTGCTGATGACCCTACGCAGCCGTCTGGCCACTTTAAACCTCTACTTAGAAAACCAGCGCATTAAACAGTTATCCCTTAGGATGGATCCCACTTTGGAGGCAGCACCCGAACCTCCGCGTAAGAAGGCCAAGATTCCTAGGCCTTCCTCGCCTGCCGCTCCTCTTCCCGACGCCCCGCCAACTGCCAATCTAGGAGTTGAGGTGCGTTCGGTGGATCCATCAACTTCAACAACGTTCCTTGAGGAAGCCGTTGCTCAGTCGATGACCATCACGTCCTCGGAGCTCAGTCAGACACTGATTACCATCGATGTCGAGGGGGAACCAGTTTTGGTGGTACCTCCGACTGGGATCCAGACTTCGGAGTTGGTAACTTCAAAACCCAATGCCAGGCCGGTCCCTACTTCTACCCCGGCCAAAAAGAAGCTGAAAACTAAGCATGCCTCCACCCCTACAGAAGCCATACCAGTTTAGCAGGCCTTTACTTCCTCTCTCAGGCTTTTATGGCCCTTAGGCCTTCAGCCTCAGCCACCACTTATCTGCCTTTACTGAGCCCTAAGCCTGCATCTGCCTCTTTCCTCCCACCCATGACCTCTCAAGTCAGGGAGGAACAGCATGATTCTTCCTTTTCTTCCTCAGAGGGCTCTGTTTCATATACTTCCCAGATTGCCTCTCCCCAGGAGTACTATTGCCCTGATGAGGAACCTATGGAAGGGGATTCTCCTCCTGAGGATATTACATTTAGTGAGACCATCACCAAGATGAAAGATTATTTCAAATGGGACTTTTCCCAAATGTCAGATACCCAAAGGATGTACTTTGAGCTGCTTCAAGTTGAATCTCCATCCCATTTCGGCTGTTCCTTCGGTTCTACCTGCTTACTTGGATGCCTTTAATTCAGCTTCTGAGGCCCCAGACTCCCAGCCTCCGGCCCCTAAGCATCCTGACCGCTTCTATAAAGTACCAGAGGAGCAGAAATTCATAGTTAAACCACCCTTGGCAGACCCAGCTGTGATTGCCACCATTCCTGATAAACAGTCTAGACTGCTGCCTTCCATCTCCCTCCTACCCACAGATAAAGATACAAATATATGGATAGGATGGGAAAGAAGGTATACACATCCTCCACCTTGGCTTTCAGAGCCATGACTTATCAGACCCACATGACTAAGTATGTTCTTGACTTAGTGTTTCAAGCCTCCTCCATACTGTCTTCTTTTACTGACAGTCCCACTAAGCTGTCCTTGGCTTAGCAAGTAGCCAGGCACTCCATCAGATGCAGCTACGATGCTGAAGAAGCATTTGCCCACTCTGCAGCATCTACTTCTGCCCTCAGGCGGTACTCCTGGTTGAGACTACAGAATCTGCCAGAAGACTTCAAGTCTAAGATCTTAGATGCCCCTCTGGATCATAATGTCCTTTTTGGTAAACAATCTGCAGACCTTTTCAAGAATCTGCAGGAAAAAAGTAAAGACTTACAAGACATTAAACATCTGCTGGTGTCCCCCATTCCCAAGTGTTATAGGAGCTACCCTGCTAAAACCACCTTTGTTAAGGCATAACCCTCCTCAGACAGCTGCTCCCTCTTCCAGATCTAGAAGAGGGACTAGAAGACCTACCTTGTCCAGACCTTCTGCTCCACCTCCTCAGCCCAGACAATCCTTTCAGGACAGAGGAGGCCCCAATACTGCTTGACTGCCTTGCCCACCTTCCACTCTCAGCTCGCCATCCCATTGCCCCCCCCCCCCGGCAATCCATCACCACAGACCAATGGGTCCTATCCATTATTCAGAAAGGTTACTTCTTATCCTGGAAAGAACCCCCCCCCCCCAGGACAGGTATCCCATTTCCCCCTAAAAAACAGCTTCATCTCCTGCCACAAGTTTTGTCAGATCTACTAAAGCTAGGCACCATACAACCTGTCCCCCAGGACAAGAAGGAAAGGGATTCTACTCCTGTCTCTTCTTGGTTCCCAAAAAGGATGGGCCCTGGAGACCCATCTTAGACCTTTCCTTTCTAAATCTTCATCTTAAAGTACCCTCCTTTGAAAGGCTGTCTCTTCACACTCTGCTGCCTCTTATCCCAGCCAAGGTGTTTATGGCCACCCTGGACCCGCCTACCTGCACATAGCCATCAGGACTTCCCACAGACAATTCCTGCATTTCTGTGGACCTTCCTCTCATTTCCAATTTACTGCCTTGCCCTTTGGTTTATCCACTGCCCCACCAAGTCTTTACAAAGTGCCTAGCCCCAGCCATTGCCTTCTGCAGAACCCAGGGAATCCAGATTTATCCATACCTGGACAAAATCCTAAAACCTAACAGAGTCCAGAGATACCCTTTCAAGGCATCTGCACTTCACCATGTCACTCCTGCAAAATCTAGGGTTCACCATCAACCTCCCAAAGTCCTCCTTGAACCCAGGCCAGGACAAGATTTTCCTAGGCTGCAGAATCAGAATGGACAAAATGATGGCCTTTCTCCCACAGGACAAGGTTTTAACCCTAACTTCCCACTTTCAGGAAACCTTACACTCCCAGAAGGTGACGGCAAGGCAATTTCTTCATCTCCTGGGATTAATGACAGCAACCATCCCCATGCTACCACTGGCCAGAATGCGCAAGCTACAGTGGTACCTCAAGAATACTTGGTCCCAACATCAACATCCTTTAGAAAAAGTCATCCCCCTCCTTCCCTGTCTAAAGACAGAAATCAGCAGGTAGATCCAGCAAGTCCAACTAAACCCAGGCCTCCTTCTTCAACTCCCCACCCCAACCCAAATAATACATACAAATGCCTCAGATTCAGGTTGGGGGGCAACTCTGGCATCCTACAGAGTTCAAGAAAAGGGGCATCCTTCTCTACAGGCCAAGCATGTCAATGTCAGGGAAATGACAGCAGTCTTACTAGCTGTACAGGCCTTCATTCCCTTCTCGTTCCAGGGGTACTCTTGATAGTGACCGACAATACCACTATTATGTGGTATCTCAACAAACAGGGAGGAACAAAGGCCTATCAGCTGTACAGACTGACTCTGCTGATATGGGACCTAACCTCACTCCACAACTTGGTCCTGAGGGTGACCTACATCCCCTTGCAGGACAACCAGCAAGCAGATCTCCTAAGCAGGAATTCCTCCCCACAGCACAAATGGATGCTGGAAGGGAGGCCTTCCTAGACATAGTCCACTGGTGGGGTACTCCACAAATAGACCTGTTTGCCTCCCCCCAGAACAGGCAGCTGCAGACATTCTGCTCAAATACCTACTCCCCTCTAGCATGGAGAGTGGACATTTTCACCATCTCTTGGAAGGGGAAGATGTTCTTCGTGTTTCACTGTTGCAGTCATCACATTTGGTTTATCCCTGCCAGGGTTGCCCTCAGTCGGCCCGAATACCAGAGACTTAGTATTTCTGTATCTGTTGCTGTCGCTTCAGGACTGATGTCAGGTCGTCAGTGGTATAAAAACAGGCAGCTGACACCATTACATCAGTCTTTCCTGCTGGGGGTCTAAAGAAGGTTGGAAGGTCTAACCGAAAGTGCTTCCCAATACATTTTATTCATTACTTTGTGTCTGAGTACTCTCTGGTTCAAACTTTTTTCCTGCCGAGGAGCCCGAAGCAGTTTGCACGAGTGCCGGTCGGCTGCTACCTGAGTTTTTCATTTCCGAATTGAAGCTGAAGTCTTCTAAAGCTAAGTACCCCATTGGGGATCCTTTTTTCTTGCTCTAACCGATGTCAGAAATAGTTAACAATTGTCTCGTTTGTGGAATGCAAACACCACACCGAGATTTTCATTTCTACTGCATCACTTGTTTAGGCTCAGACCAAGACGTCCCTGCTGTTGCTTTTGTGCTTTGTTCAACCCCAGAACTATACATTGTCAGGCCATTAATTATAGTTAGATATTTTTGTTCTCAGTCCTTGACTTCCGATATGGCTTCCGACATCCGATCTTCCGAAAAAACATAAGGATAAAGACAGACCGCACAGGTCCAAAACTACCAACGACATCTCCGTTAAGCTAGTCGTCAGTTCTCCGGTCCTCAGTGAGGCACTTTCGTAGCCCCTGATGCCCACTTCTGTGGATTCACAGGCCGCTACCGAGACCCTTTCAGAGTCCAGTATGCCGCGAGACTCTTCCTTCAACTAAGGATCCTACGGACATCTCTACCTTGGATGAGTCCAGAGCTGCTGAGCAGGCACCGGCTTCCGAGGAATTACTTCGCACTACAGATAGTTGACATAGACCGACGACTTCTTTCGCATCTACAGTTCTTTCGAAAACTACAGAGTTTCTAAGGCCCAGGGTATGAACTACACCCAAAAAAACGACGACCCAAGCTCAGGCCCCTGCTTCCTTGCCTCAGTCTCAAATGCTTAAAATGGCGGAAGACCTTATAATGCTTATCATAGGAAGCCAGGCTACCCCTTCCAAAAGAAAAAGTGACTTGTCCCCAGTATTTTTATCTGAACAGGAGTCTGATGACTCTGATGTATCTGAATATGAAGATATGCAACCTTTCTCTGCTTATGAGGATTCTGATGCAGAGGAATCCATCCCTTCAGCCTCCCCACCAGAGGACTTTTCCTTTGGGGAAACCCTACATACTTTAAGGGAGCATTTCCAATGAGAATGTCAGGACTATCCTCAGTCAAAAAAGAGACTTGGGGAATTCTTAGATCTTCCACAGCACAGACCTCTGGCCATTCGTCCTGTCCTGGATGTTGTGGATGATGTCTTTATGGAATCCAGTCTGACCCCTGACACCCTCCCTCCTGCTCCCAGGAAACCTGAAAGGTACTGTAGAGTCCCTGACTCTCACAAATTTCTTTTCAAAAATCCTACTGCTGACCCCAAGGTCATCTCTCAAGGACCTAAAGGAATCAAAGCAACTTCAGCTAAGAATCCCACCCCCTCAGATAGGGATTCCCGAACATTAGACAGATGGAGTAAAAACGTATACACCTCTGCTACTTTTGCTATTAGAGCATTACATTGTCAGTTCCATATTCTGAAATATCAGCAACATACCATGGAACTCCTCAAACAAAAAATATCTTCTTTCCCTGCTTGTGCAGAAAATAAAGAGTTACAAGAGTTAATGCATTCTGCAAGTCAGTAGACAATGCTCACCTTACAATGTGGTTTTGATGCCCTAGAAGCATCTTGCAGGGCAGCAGTTACTGGTTCTGTACTTAAAAGACATGCTTGGCTTAAGGAACAGACCTTGCCAGACCATGTCAAATCCAAATTATTGGACGCACCCTTGCACAAAGACAACTTATTTGGCACCAAGGCAGAAGAGGTCCTAAAAAAAAGATGGAAGAAAAAGCTAAATCTATGCAGACAGTTAAAGACTTCTTACAGGTTCAGCCACCGAGGTTCAACAGGCATTGCCCCTCCAATCACTGGTCCTTTCCTGCCCCCCAGGTCAGCTCAGCCCAGACCCAGGGGAAGTAACCCCCCCCCCAGACAACTGCCCCAGGGAATGCAGAGATCTAAGCAATGGAGTTCCTCCTCTTCAAAACAAGGGAGTGCTAAGCCTCCCCCTTACGGTAAAAGCTCACAATGACTTTACACTTCTACCCCCTCCCTCTGCCCACCTGCACTTGCCCCTAGGAGGAAAACTCTCCTTCCACACAAGCAACTGGGCCATCATTACCAACGACCGCTGAGTCCTCAACATAGTGTCCCAGAGATACAAATTTTATTTTCACACTCTGCCAACCCCAAAAGGGTTCCCAGATCTACCCCCCAAACCAGCGGGCAGAGGCCAAAAAGCAAGTCCTTTCACTCCTCTCTATGAGGGCAATACAGCATGTTCCTGCAGAACAGACAGGCCAAGATTTCTACTCCAGACTCTTCCTAGTACCCAGAAAAGAGGGCACATGGTGCTCTATCCTGGCTCTATCCATTCTAAACACCTTTCTGGTGATACCAAAATTCAAAATGCTCACCCTCCAGCAGCTTCTTCCTATGCTTTCCAAGGATGCTTGGTTACCCATCCTAGACCTAAAAGAGGCCTACCTACACATCCCAATCAGTGAATCATGCAAGAAATACCTTCGTTTCAGAGCAGGATTACTACACTTTCAGTTCTCTGCACTTCCCTTTGGCTTATCCACTACTCCCAGAGTTTTCACAAAATGTCTGGCTCCCACCATTGCTTTTTGCAGGCAAAGAAATATTCAAATGTATCCATACTTACATGACTGCCTGATTCAGGCAGACAGTCAGGAAAAGCTGATAAAGCACCTGACCATTGTAAAGGACCTACTGACCTCCCTGGGGTATATAATATCAATGAAAAGATATCAAAACTAGTACCCACTCAAAAAATTGTATTACTGGGAGCAAGCCTGGACACAGCATCTCAGATGGCATTCCTTACACTAGAAAAACAAGGGTTCCTATCAGATAGTCAAACTTCTGCAAGTTCGAACCTCATATGGTTGAGACTATAAGTTCAAATTTCCAGAAGTTTGAGTGTTTCAATGGAAATCTCCGTAAGGGGAGGTTTCTGTTTGTTCAATGTGGGGCAGTGTCGGAGTTGGTATATTTAAGTAGTGGGGGGTGTGGGGTTCCAGAGGTCTCCCCCCTCCTGCTTGCAACAGTTTATTTTGTTTTGTTTTCATAGGTTCATAGGTAGGTACTAGGCTATTGGCCCTAGGGCCTATATCAGCCTAGCCAAAAAGGTACCCTGGCTTTCGCCACCCAAGAAAATTATTTCCATGTGCCCCTGTCGAGCAGAGCCACAGAAGTGATCCCTGGGGTGAATTTCCTGTTTCCCATCCAGTCATCAAGATTTTTCTTTAAGAGTGCTAATGAGGAGCTCTGTTTGACATAGATAGGTAGTCTGTTCCAGAGTATGGGAAGTCTCTTTTTTTTTTTTTTTTTTTTTTTTATCCATAGTCGAAGCTTTTTAACTTTGAACAGGATGGTTCAAAGATTCCATGTTCAAAGTTATTAAACTTCGACTATGTGATATAGACCCAAAAAAACATACCTACCTGACAACCTACTTCTCTCAACTAGCCACCAGGACCCAGTTATCCGCAAGGAAAATCGTACAAGCTCTAGGGTTCATGGTTTCATGCATTCCATTCATTCCATATGCCAGACTGCATATGAGGAAACTACAGTGTTACCTAAAAAGCCTTTGGTGTCAGCACTCTCAAGACCTGGAAACTCTTATACCAGTGATACCTTGCCTAAGGAAAGATTTTCCTTGGTGGGCAGCAGCATGCTACCACAACAAGGGACTACCCTTCTCACTACCCCACACTGCCCAGACCCTCACCAGAGATGTATCAGACTATGCCTGGGGTGCACACCTGAACGGCAGGTGCATTCAGGGTCAATGGAGCCCAAATCAAATACATCTGCACATCAACCAAAAAGAGATGCTAGCTGTTCAGCACACCCTGACAGCTTTCAGACACCTACTCTTCCCGGGGCCTTTGCTGATCAAAACAGACAACACAGTGATGTGGTACATCAACAAGCAGAGAAGACTCACTGTTATCCTCTCTGCAGGCTTGCCATGACCCTTTGGCACACAGCCGCAGCCATGCAACTACACCTGTTAGCACAATTCCTGCCAGGTTCTCTAAACTCTCTGGCAGACAACCTAAGCAGAGACCTGCTAGACCTGCATGAGTAACAGCTAGACCAAAGATCCCTCACCCTTGTAACCCAGAAGTGGATCACACCGAAGGTAGACCTCTTTGCCTCCCACTCCAATCACCAGCTCAGCAAATTCTGCACCAGGAAACCTCACAGCAAGGTCTGGAAAGTGGATGCTCGATCCTTCCAGTGGGTAAACCTGTCAGTCTATGAATTTCCCCCTCTATAACTCATTTCAAGGGTACTGATCAAAATAAGGGAGGAAAAACCAAGGACAATCCTGATTGCCCCAGACTGGCCACGGCAGCACTGGTACCCACTACTGCGCAGCCTGTCACCCCTGCCACCATGGCACCTACCTCAGATCCCAACACTCCTGACCCAGAGGAATGGAGAATTCATGCAGACCCTCAGTCTGGCAGCCTGACTTATTCCCTGACCTCTCCTCAAGCTGCCAGTCTAAGCAAAAAATTTCTAGATGTTATACGTGAGGAGACAACCCAGCACTAGAAAGTCTTATGCTGACAAGTGGAAAAGGTTTTGTACTTGGATCCAGGCTAAGGGAGCCAGAATGGCACAGCCCACCCTACCTCTCATCCTGGATTACCTGGCAGACCTACTACTTAAGGGTCTATCCTTCTCTTCTATTAAAATTCATGCCTCTGCCATGTCTTCTCATTTCAGCACAGAGCCACCTCTTTTCTCGCACCCTCTCTTCAAACAGTTCCCAAGAGGAGCTAACAACTTGAGGCCACCCAGAAGAGCTCCTACCCCAGCTTGGGACCTAAACTTTGTGTTGGAAAAGCTCATCCTGCCCTCACCCCCCTTTTGAACCTGCAGCTTTGGCAGAGTTAAAATTCCTCCCCTGGAAGACAGCTTTGCTTCTGGCCATCACTTCAGCTAGAAGGGTATCAGAGCTACAAGCACTTATGGCTGTAGAGCCATTCGTCATTTTCTATGCTGACAGGGTCTCCCTCAGGACTAACTCATCCTTCACGCCAAAAGTGGTGTCCAGTGTGGCTCTCAACCAATCCATTAATTTGCCCACTTTTTTCCCTAACCCACAAAACAAGGAGGAAAGGATTCTGCACTCTGCAGATGTGCACAGACAGCTCAGATTCTACCTAGACAGGACTAAATCTTTTAGAAAAACTGATCAATTTCTAGTCAGCTTCGCTGCAGAAGCAGAGGGCAAGGCCATATCCCAACAAACAATTTCCAAATGGATAGCACATTGCATCCATTTCTGCTACAAACATCACGGAATACCTTCCCCCCCAAAGGGGTCAGGACACATTCCACAAGAGCAGCCTCCACCTTTACAGCTTTCCTCCCCACCAGGGACATCCTGGAGGCTGCAACATGGACTTCTGTTCATACCTTCACCAGGCATTACCACCTGCCTATCTTCTCCAAATCCAGGGCAGGGTTTGCCTCTGCAGTCTTGCAGGGCATCCTAGCCAGCCCCTAGTTTCCTTGACTGCCTCCACCCTTTTCCTTACTTTTGGGAATCAACTCAAATGTGATGACTGCAGCAGTGAATCATGAAGAACATAGTACAGTTGTGTACACTTACCATAAATGTAGAAGTCTGAATGTATTCACTGTTGCAGTCATGGTTTCCCTCCCTCCATTCCCCTTTTTTCTCTTTCTCTTTTTGTTACCTTTCTTCCTTGTTGTTCTCCTTTCCTTACAAGGGACATATTGGTATTTATTTTACACTGATGGGGGTTCTTCCACCAGAGCCTGGCCTCCTACTTGGGGGCTCCTGACAAGGTAGGGCAAGAAAAACTGATGTAATGGCGTCGGCTGCCTTACTTTATACTACTGACGACCTGACATCAATCCTCAAGTGACAGCAAACAACGCAGAAATACTACATATCTGATATTCGGGCTGGCCGAAGGCTACCCTAGCAGGGATAACCCAAATTTGATGACTGCAACAGTGAATACACTCGAACATCTATATTTATGGTAAGTGTACACAACTGTACTTTCTCCCACCCTCTTATCAAACAATTCCTTAGAGGCGCCTCTAATATCAGGCCTCCCAGAAGACATCCCACCCCAGCCTGGGACCTGAACTATGTCTTAGAAAAGCTTACTCTGCCTCCCTTCGAGCCTGCAGCATCCTCAGAACTAAAGTACCTCCCTTGGAAGGCTGCCTTTCTCCTGACTATTACTTCAGCCAGGAGAGTGTTGGAGCTTCAAGCCTTAATGGCCATTGAGCCATTTATCATCTTCCATGCAGCCAGGGTCTCCCTGAGAACCAATCCCTCCTTCATGCCAAAGGTGGTTTTGGATGTTACCCTCAACCAGGGCATCCACCTGCCCACCTTCTTCCCTATAGCTCAAAACAAGGGGGAATGGATACTGCATTCTTTGGATGTGCACAGGCAACCCAGATTTTATCTGGATTGTACAAAGACATTCAGGAAAACTGACCAGCTCTTGGGTCAGCTTTAAAATAGAGACACAGTGGAAACCAATATCCAAACAGACCATTTCAAAGTGGATAGCACACTGCATCCATTTTTGCTACTCCTTGCATAGGAAACCACTCCCTAGGACCATCAGAACCCATTTCATTAGGGCAACCTCTACTTCTACAGCATTCCTTAGAGGGGTACCCACCAAGGACATCCTGGAAACTGCCACATGGACTTCAGTCCACACCTTCACCAAACATTACCATCTCAACCTATTCTCAAAAGCTAGGGCTGGGTTTGCCTCTGCAATTCTGCAGGGCATGCTCACCCAATCTTAAGTTTCTATTAGCCTTCCACCCTTCTCCTCAGCTTTAGGAATCTTCCCAATGGTTAGGACTGCAGCAGTGAAACATGAAGAACATAGTACAGTTGTGTACATTCACCATAAATGTAGATGTTCAAGTGTGTTCACTGCGTCAATCATGCTTTCCCTCCTTCCTTTCCCCTGATATCTGCTTTCCTTAGAGAGGCACATATATTTATGGGGGTCACTGACCCCAGGACTACTAATAATTTTTAAAATTGGACTTCTTTGGTTGGTTAAGGCAAATAAAACTGAGGCAATGGCATCGCTTGCTCTCCTTTATAGCTTGGTTGACCTGACGTCACCCAGCAAGCGACAGCAGCAGATGCACAAAACCTTAACTCTGGTATTCGGACTTTCTGAGGGCTACCACAGCATGGATAAGCCCCAATGGTTAGGACTGCAGCAGTGAATACTCTCGAACATTTACATTAATGGTAAGTGTACACAGCTGTACTTTCTGCCTGCTAAGCGTTTGTCCCCAAGATCCTATGTAGTTATCTCTCCTCCTTGTTTATTTACCTGGAAAACCAAGGAAAACCAAAATCTGAAGTTGTTGGCACAAGGTGCTATGGCATAGTTTTCCCATCCTGAGGGAAAGCCACCAGCTAACAAAAAGGCCAAAAAACTCAGGTCTGATACAGCTGCAATTCATCCACCCCAGACATCTCTCTTGAGTCTGGCGAAAGACCAGAGGATCATCCTGTTGTTGCTTTGGATTCCTGTGCCGCTACCCCCAGAGGCTGGAATGGATCTGACTTCTCGCATGTACTCAGTGGCTTTTCAAACATCTTTTCCAGATGTTGAGGGGGAACCTTGGCTGACTGTATATGAGGGACCGAGAGTGATTCTACAGATTTTAGTATGGAAGGAGATTCCTACTACATTTGTAGAGTGTCAGCAAGGGTTCAGCCTTCCTAGGATTTTTCATGTGGATGTTCTGCAGAAATAGAAACAAAAAACAAGCATATTTCCTCTGTAGTTAGAGATCCCCAATGTGAATGGCAGGATTTTACTCAGAGGTTGTTTAATGCTTTAATGTCCTTAAAACCTCCTCAAGGGGTGTCTGTGCCTGCCCCTCCCTGATCTTCTACTCCTCATAAGAGACCAAGGGAGCAAGAAGTTTTCTAATGAGGATCAGGATTCTGGGGAAGAGTCCTTAGCATACTGTTCTTAGATCCCTTCCCCTTTGAACTGTGGGTCTGAGGAAGAGGATTCTCTTTGTCCAGATTCTTCTTTTGAAGAACTCTCCTTTGGGGACACTGTTTCATGTATAATGGGATTCTTCAAGTGAAATTGTTTTCAGGTTTCTGATATCCAGAAGAAGTATTAAGAACCCCTCTAGATGGAGTCTTTGAAATGTTCTGCTGTTCCTCCAGTTCTGGCTGCCCTCTTTGACACCATTTCAGCAGCTTCTGTAGCTCTTGATTCTCAGTCTCCAGCTCCCAAGAAACCTAACAGGTTTTACAAGATGGCCGATGATTTTAAATTTCTGTACAAATGTCCTTTTGTCGATCCTTCTGTGGTGTCTGTTTCCTCTGACAAACTCTCCAAGCTATTGCCATCTACTAAGTTGCTTCCTTCAGACACGGATAGTAGGGCCATGGAACAGCTGGGCAAAATGTTTTATATTGCTGCCACCCTGGATTTTCGGGCTGTTTATTACCAGACCCATATGACTAGATATATTTTAGCCCCTCTTTCTAGGTTTTTCAAGTAGTTTCTGACCTCCCTGACTGTGAAGGGAATGTTTTGGCCATTTCCTTGTTGGGTTCTACTTCTGAAATGGTTTGTCACTCCATTAAGTGCAGTTATGATGCAGCTAATGCTTCTTCTGAGGCTGCTGCATTTGGTTCTGTTCTGAGGCATTACTCTTGGCTTCTTCAGGTTTTGCCTGATGACATTAAGGCCAGATTATTGGATGGTCCTGTAGATAATAGAAATCTTTTTGGCTCTGCTGCTGCTGCTGAACGTTTTAAATCCTTCTGGGATAAGGGCAAGGCCTTACAGCAGTTTTAACAGTTTTGTTTCTCCTATCTCTAAGCTTCAGAGGAGTTGTCCTTCCAAATCTGCTTTTGTTTGCACACAGCCTCGTCCTCCACCAATAGGTCAAAAGTGTTATAGACATGTACCTGCTGCTAAGTCTACTGAGACACCTGTTTCTTAGAGACCTCCTTTTCCAAACAAACCAGGTTCCATCTGACAGTTTGTTTCCTTTTTCCCTTGGCCAGGTTAACGTGTCCCTTCGTCGTTCACTGTCCCTTCAGTTGTCTGCTTTGGCCACTGTAGTGCCCCAAGGGTATTCACCAGATGCCTCGCTCCTGTCATTGCCTTTTGCAAGATAAGAGGGGTGCAGGTTTTTCCTTATTTGGACAATCTGCTCATTCAGGCCTCATGCCCCGAGGATTTGCTTCAGGACCTCCAGTTTACTGGTTCCCTGCTGCAAAATCTGGGGTTCACTAAAACTTTTAAAAATCAGTCTTGGTTGCTTCTCAGGGTCATGTTTTTCTTGGTTGCAGGATCCAGACCATTCCCATGCTGGCACTCCTGCCTTCCTCCAAGGTTCTCTCTCTGATTTCTTTTTTTCCCAGTCTCTTCTCCCTCTGGCTTCAGTCACAGCCAGGGACTTTCTCAGGGTCCTTGGTGCATCTGACCAGGCAACATGTAAGACAACTACAGTGGTACCTCAAGTCAGTGTGGCTTCAACACTGTCATCCTCTGGACTTCCTAGTTCCTTTCCTTCCCTTTCTGAAGCTTGAGCTTCAGTGATGGAGTCATCAACTTTCTCTCAACCCGGGGCTTCCTTTCCAAACTCCAATCATGATTCAGGAGCTCTTTTCACATCCCTCAGACAGGGGGTGGCAAGCTTACTTCAGTTTTCTCAAGGTCCAAGGCCTCTGACCTCTTCATCAGAGGTCAGACCATGTCATCATCAAGGAAATGAGGGCTCTGCTTCTAGCTCTTAAAGCCTTTTATACCTTCTTTTTTCCTGGGCCTCTCAAAGTTTTCACAGACAATCCCACAATGATGTGGTATGTCAGCAAGCAAGGAGGTATACGGTTCTACCTTCTTTACAGGCTCACTTTTCAGGTCTGGGATCTAACTGTCCAGTATCAAGTGACGTTTCAGGCTGTCTATATTCCCTCAGAGCAAAATATAGTGGCCGGACTCTTTGAGCAGGTCCAGCACACAGGCTAACAAATGGATGCTTCACAGAGATGTGTTTCTGGACATTGTCCATCAGTGGGGTATTCCTCAGGTAGATATTTTTGCTTCCCCTCTGAACAGACTACTTCCTCTCTTCTGTTCCAGAGTCCCAAGTCCTGTAGCTTGGAAGGTAGATGCCCTATCTTTTCCTTGGAAGGGGATGCACAAGCTCAGGTAAGACTCCCCCAGAATATTGCTGATGACTCCTTTTTGGCCTAGAAAGCATTGGTCCCCCCTTCTTTTTACTTGGCCAGGTGCAATCACCACATGTTACCTCACTGGGTGGACTTTCTTATATAAAACAAGGGGGTCTCTTATCTATCCTCATGTGTCCAGTCTTCAGCTGACGCTGTGGTGTCATAGGGTTTTGATCCCTTTTAAGCACCCCTTTTCTGAGGGCATCCTTTGGGTCCTGCAGGAAGCCAGGAAACCCACTACCAGGAAATCATATTTGTCCAAATGGAAGAGATTTTCTGTCTGGTGCCTCATAACCATGATCCCAATTTGGTGCAGATTCTTATAGTTCTCTTTTATTTGTGTGATCTGCTCCATGCTGGGATGGAATTTTCTTCAGTTAAAGCTCATCTAATAGCATATGTTCTTCGTGTTTCACTGTTGCAGTCATTACATTTGGGTAATCTGCTGGCAGGTTGCCCTCAGTCGGCCTGATTAACAAAGTCTTGGGTCCTGCGTCGGTTGCTGTCCCTTCTTCCATGACGTCAGGTCGTCAGGGGTATAAAACATGCAGTCAATGCCATTACATCAGTCTTTCTTGCCGCACGGTGCCCGAAGCAGAAGCAGTTCACAAGTGCCGGTCGGCCGACTCCTGAAATTTTCGTTTTTGAGTTGCAGAACCAAAGTCTTCAACTAAAAGCTAAGTACCCCGTTGGGGAAACTTTTTCTTGCTCCTTACCGATGTCAGTAAAAGTTAATAATTGCTTTACTTGTGGGAAGCAAATACCTCATAAGGATTTTCATTTGTACTGTATTCCTTGCCTAGGCCCTGACCACGACGTACCTTGCTGTCGGTTTTATGCTTTATTTAATCAGCGCAGTATCTGTCATCGGTACATTTTTGCTTCTAAATATTTCGGTTCTTGGTTTAATTATCCAGAAATTACGTCAGTTAGCCATCCGACTACCGGAATACCGAAAAAACGCAAAGAAAAAGACAGAGACAGGCCGTTGAGGTCCAAAACTGCTGACGACACTTCTCCTAAGCCAGTCACCAGTTCGCCGGTACTCAGTGAGGCGCTTTCGCAGCCCCTGATACTCGCTACTTCTGATTCGCAGGCCTCTACTGAGACCCATTCATATGCCGCGAGATGCTTCATCTATGGAACCCATGGATGTCTCTACCTTGGATAGGTCCGGAGCCGCTGTGCAGGCACCGGCTTCTGAGGGTGTATTCAGGCCTACAGACTTGCATATTAAACCACCTCAACCTTCAATACTAAACCCTAAATCTCGATCTATGTCTAAAAAAACAATGCCAGGCCACATGTTCAGGCCCCTATGCCTAAAAAACAAATGATCAAAATGGCTGAAGATTTAATTACTCTAATCAGGGGTAGTCAACCCCCCCTTCTAAGAGGCCTAGGGCTGAACTTGACTATGAATCTTCTGAACAGGACTCTGTTTCTTCTGACTCTTCTAATGACCTGGATTTGTCCATACCTACTTATGAGGACTCTGATGCAGAGGATTCCATTCCCTCTACTTCTCCCCCTGAGGATTTTTCTTTTGGGGAAACTTTACATACCTAAAGGGAGCATTTCCACTGGGAAAGTCAGGATTTTCTGAATCCAAAAAGAGGCTTAGGGATTTCCTTCTTCTTCCTCAGCATAGACCTTTGGCTGTACCTCCTGTACTAGACATTGTTGATGATGTGTTTTTGGAATCCAGTATGGCCCTGATTCCTTGCCCTCCAGCCCCTAGTAAACCAGACAGGTACTACAGGGTTCCTGAGTCCCACAAATTCCTTTTCAAAAATCCAGTTGCGGACCCGGAAACCATTTCTCAGGGGCCCAAAGGCATTAAGGCTTCTACTGCTAAAAATCGTACCCCTTCTGATAGAGACTCCAGGGCACTGGATAGATGGGGTAAAAAGGTTTATACTTCTGCAACCTTGGCAATCAGGGCTTTAAATTAGTTATTCCATATGCTAAAATATCAACAGCATATCATGAGACTGCTTAAACAGAAAATGATGTTGATTTCTGACTGTGTGGAAAATAAAGATTTACAGGATTTATCGCATTCAACTGAACAAGTTGGAAAACATACTTTGCAATGTGGTTTTGATTCCTTAGAGGCCTCTTGCAGGGCTGCTGTTACTGGGTCTGTGCTTAGAAGGCATGCTTGGCTTAAGGAGCAATCTCTGCCTGATCATGTTAAAGCAAAACTGTTGGATGCTCCTTTGCAGCAGGACTGTCTGTTTGGCAATAAGGCTGAAGAAGTTCTAAAAAAGATGGAAGATAAAGCTAAATCTATGCAAACTATGAAAGATTTCTTACAAGTACGACCTCCAAGATTTAGTAGGCACTGGCCTACGAAGAACTGGTCCTTTCCAGCTCCTTCCAGAGCCTCTCAAGCCAAACCCAGACACTCCAAAAGCACCAGGTTTCAGTCCCAAGGGACTTTCAGAACTAAGCAATGGGGTGCTTCCACTTCCAACTCTGGAAACAACAAGGCACCACCTTATGGTAAACAGCCTCAACGACTTTCCTTTAAAATTACCAAGCACATACCTCTTAGCCACCCCTTTGGAGAGAAAACTGGCTCCCCATGCAAGAAAATGGCAACTTAT
Organism: Protopterus annectens; assembly: GCF_019279795.1. Taxonomy (NCBI): domain Eukaryota; kingdom Metazoa; phylum Chordata; order Ceratodontiformes; family Protopteridae; genus Protopterus; species Protopterus annectens. Next base: position 456,612,916 of record NC_056725.1, on the reverse strand, counting down.
AATCCAGAACAAATGGGTTTTAAAGATGGTGTCCCAGGGATACAGATTTCTTTTCCACACATTGCCAACTCCAAGCGGGTGGCCAGACCTGCCTCCAAATCAGTGGGCAGAGGCTCAGAAACAAGTTCTTTCCCTCCTAAACATGGGGGCTATTCAACTAGTGCTAGAAGAGGAAAAGGGACAAGGTTTCTATTCCTGACTTTTCCTGGTACTAAGAAAAGACAAATCATGGTATCCAATTCTGGACCTGTCTACTCTAAACACCTTTGTGGACATTCCAAAATTCAAGATGCTGACTCTTCACCAGTTACTTCTTATGCTAGGCAAGGATGCCTGGTTGGCAACTCTAGATTTAAAAGAGGCTTACCTGCATATCCCAATCAGGGAATCTCGCAGAAGATACCTACGCCTCAAAGCAGGCTACTTGCATTATCAGTTCTCTGCACTGCCCTTTGGCTTGTCTACTGCACCCAGGGTATTCACAAAGTGCCTGGCTCCAGTAATTGCATCTTGCAGGCAAAGAAATATTCAAATATATTTATAACTGGACGATTGTCTAATTCAGGCAGAAAACCAGGCCATTCTTCTAAAACACCTGGCATTTGTAAAAAGGTTCTAACTTGTCTAGGGTACACCATAAACTAAAAGAAATCACAACTGGTATCCTCTCAAAAAATTACATTCCTGGGTGCAAGTTTGAATACAACTGCCCAGATGGCTTTCCTTACGCCAGAAAAGCAAATTCATTCGGTGACTTACTTCAAACAGGTGGCCACAAAAACCCTGCTATCTGCAAGACAAATACTGCAAGCCTTGGGGTTCATAGCCTTCTGCATTCTTCTAATTCCATATGCAAGACTGCATATGAGGAAACTTCAGTGGTACTTAAAAAGTTTATGGAGTCAACATTGTCACAGCCTGGAAACAGTGATTCCTATCATACCTTGCTTGCGCCTAGAGTTCCTATGGTGGGTAGAGGCCTGCCACCAAAGCAAGGGACTGCCATTCACACCACCTCCTGCCACCCAAACCCTACCTACAGACACATCAGACTATGCATGGGGGGCTCATCTGGCAGGGAAGTGCATTCAGGGCATATGGAGCCCAAATCAAATGCACCTTCATATCAATCAAAAAGAAATGCTAGCTGTACAGAATGCACTGATAGTCTTCAAGGACTACCTTCATCCAGGACAACTAATGGTAAAGACGGACAACACCACAGTTATGTGGTACATAAACAAGCAGGGGTACACATTCGTACCCCTCTGCAGACTAGCCACGGCATTGTGGAACACGGTCTTGAGCTACCAAGTACAACTACAAGCTCAATTCCTGCCAGGAAAGCTGATTATTCTGACAGACAAACTAAGCAGAAATCTCATGGACCCACACGAATGGAAACTGGAACCACAGATTTTCAACATGTTGACATGCAAATGGGGGAGCGCAGGCATAAATCTTTTTGCCTCACCCCAGAACTACCAGTTGGACAAATTTTGCACAATAACTCCTCACAAAAAAGCCTGGAAAGTAGATGATCTGTCCTTCAGCTGGAAAAAACTATCAGTCTATGCCTTTCCCCCTCTGCCTCTGCTCTCCAAAGTTCTACTAAAAGTCAAACAGGACAAACCAAAAATGATTTTGATTGCTGCAGACTGGCCTTGCCAACACTGGTATCCACTCCTGCGCAGTGTGTCACAAATTTCTCCATGGCACCTGCCTCAGACACCTTCCTTACTGTCTCAGCAGGAGAACCAAATTCTGCACCCTCATCTCCAAACATTGACTGTTGCAGCTTGGCTAAACATTTAAATTCCCCCTTAGCATCCCTCAGCAAACTTGTGATGGATGTCATTTTGGAGGCGAGAAGACCTAGTACTAGAAAATCTTATGCTGACAAATGGAAAAGATTCTGTGCCTGGAATCAATCTCAAGGGATGAGCACAGCAGCACCCAATTTACCTCAGATTTTGCAATACTTAACTGAGATGCTTCACAAGGGCCTGTCTTTTTCTTCCATAAAAATCCATGCCTCAGCCATTTCTGCTCATTACAAAACAGAACCCCCATCTTCTCTCATCCTCTGCTAAAGCAGTTTCTCAGAGGGACCAAAAACTTGAGACCACCCAGGAGAGCTCCAACCCCTGCCTGGGACCTTAACTTTGTTTTGGAGAAACTCACTCTACCTCCTTTCGAGCCAGCTGCAACTGCAGACTTAAAATTTCTTTCCTGGAAAACAGCCTTCCTTTTAGCCATCACTTCAGCTAGGCTATCTGAATTACAGGCCCTTATGGCAGTGGAGCCTTTCATCATCTTTCATGCAGACAGGGTGTCACTCAGGACCAATCCATCCTTCATGCAAAGGTGGTATCCAGTGTGGCTCTTAATCAGTCCATTCATTTGCCAACTTTCTTTCCCAATCCACAGAACAAGGGGGAGTGGATTCTGCATTCATTGGATGTACACAGACAACTTAGATTCGACTTGGACAGGACTAAATCTCGAAGAAAATCTGAACAACGGCTGGTAGCATTTGCTGCAGGGGCAGAGGGGAAGGCTATTTCAAAACAAACCATTTCTAAATGGATAAACCATTGTATTAATTTCTGCTATAAGCACCATGGAAAACCTATCCCCCAGGGGAGCAGATCTCATTCCACCAGGGCTGCATCTACTTTCTCAGAGGTGTTCCTACCAGGGATATTCTAGAAGCTGCTACCTGGAGTTCAGTTCATACTTTCACCAAGCATTATCACTTACCAATTTTCTCTAAATCCAGAACTGGCTTTGCCACTGCTGTTTTGCAGGGCCTTGTAGCTGGTCCTAATGCTGTATAAAACCATCCTACCTACAATAGCTTTGGGAATCTAGCCAAATGTAATGACTACAGTAGTGAAACATGAAGAACATAGTACAGTTGTGTACACTTACCATAAATGTAGATGTCCGAGTGTATTCGCTGTTGCAGTCCTGGTTACCCTCCCTCCAGCCCTCTGTTTTTCTCTTACTATACCTCTACTGTCTTTTACTATGCTTAAAAGCCTTTTTTGGTGTATTTGCTTTTGTTTGGAGGTATATTTTTGTGTTTTTAATTTTATATATATATATATATATATATATATATATATATATATATATATATATTGCTCCCCATTTGGGGGGCACCTGACATCTGGGGCAAGAAAAACTGATGTAATGGCGTCGGCTGCATGTTTTATATCCCTGATGACCTGACGTCATGGAAGAATGGACAGCAACCGATGCAGGACCCAAGACTTTGTTAATCAGGCTGACTGAGGGCAACCTGCCAGCAGATTACCCAAATGTAATGACTGCAACAGTGAATACACTTGAACATCTACATTTATGGTAAGTGTACACAACCTGTACTTTTCTGCTTGTTTGCCCTTAAATCCTCCTCTGGCCACTAGTTTAAGGTCAAACAGTTTCTTAATGGTGTTCTACATATCAGGCATCCCAGGAAGCCTTCCTCAGACCTCAGTTTAGTTCTTTAACAACTAATTCAGCCTCCTTTTGTGCCTGCTGCTTCAGCTTTCTTGCAACATTGTACTTAAAAGGCTGTTCTTTTGGCCCTTACTTCAACTAAGAGTATCTGAGCTTCAGGCTGTCATGGCTGTCCCTCCATTTTTAGTTTTTCAGAGGGACAGGGTGTCTCTTCAAACTAATCCTCCATTTATGCCCAAGGCAGTCAGTGACCAGCCCCACCTTTTGCTTATAAGGATGTAAGCTGGAAAAATGCAGATAGTTACAAAATGTGGGATTATGGTACAGATTAGAAATAAAACCAGTCTTTTTTATAAATGGTCACATCCAAGTAGTTGACAAAGTCTCTGTTGACTGTGAAAGTGAACCTCAAAAATTCGATTGTGGAGTTTTAAGTAGTTGACAGACTGTACAATCATATCATTTGGACCGTCTCACAGGATAAAAATATCAAATATCTGAAGTAGAGTTTGCAATATATGAATAAAGGATTATCTTTGAAAACATAAGTACTCTCCCAATGGTACAGGACCAAGTTGGCAAACAGTGGAATGCAAGCTGCGCCCATAGCAACTCCCCAAGTGTGTTTCAAAACACTCCTTCACAAAGTAGAAAATTGTTGTCCAAAACCAGATGCATGTATTTGGATAATAATCTAATGTCTTTTCCTGTAAGGAATGCGTACTAGACAAGTGTATCAGTAAAAAAGTTCATCCCAAGTGAACAGATCTATCATGTCCACAGTAAGAAAACATAGACAATTGCTGTATATTTCTGGCTTGAATCATTTTTGCTGTATAGTTGTGGCTTGAATCATTTTAATAAGTCCCATGAGTCCTTTAATAGGTGGGGGTGTATGAGAGTATATGGGTTTAAGAGAGTAATCAAAAATACAGCCAATGGATAGGTTTTGGACTTTTGAGCCACCACAGTTGGCCTCGGGGGGGGGGGGGTCCCTGATATTCTTTTGCACTTTAGGTATCCTGAAGATTGAGGGAGTAACAGGTTGGGTATTATTCAGGAAGTTAAATAAATTTTCATCAATGACACCTTGAAGTAATGAGTCCTAAAGATAGAGATCAAATTTTCTGTAGGCAATATTGATCTCATTAATAGACACTTGTATATATGTGTTGGAATCCAGAAGCATGTTAAACATTTTGCCAATATAGTCGCATCTATATCATATTATCGTACGGTGTAAATAGCAAATGGGATTTCATCATACCGATAATATCAAAGCAACAAAATATCGAACAAACGGAACAGCAAATTTTTTCCCTGGGAAAAAATTCGCTGCTCCATAAAAAAAAAAATAAACTTAAACACAAATTTAAGTGGAGGGCTTCACCCCCCCCCCACATCCCCCATATGGGGGTGCTGTGCCCACCACACCCCCCTACTTAAATATACCAACTCCGACATCGCACCATAGTGGTGGAAATGGCAAAGTCCCAAAGACAAAAAATTTGATGTTCCGTGACTTCGCTATTTTGCCATTTCAACAGTATCGGATCGACTAAATAGCATTCGCTATTTAGTCCATTCAATAGCGTCATATAGTCCCATATAGTCAATAGTATCAAAAGTAACCATGCCATACCCTTGTGTTGGGTTTCATCTGTTGTTTTGAAGAGAATGAAGAATATCTTTTTCTTGAGATGCTAAGTTCCCATAAGAGGAAAACTTGTAGTTCTTGTGCGGCCGGTATAAATCCAGTTCATAAGCTTATTCAAAATTCTTCTGGCTAAGGGGGTGCATAGGTTGCACCAAAACACTTTTCTTCTTGTAAGATGAAGTTTTTTCATTGTTACACACCAACTGCCCTTCAATCATGATGGCTAAATTTAATTTTCTTGAGAAAATCTTTAATTCTGTAAGGGTATCAACCAAATTGTATTTCTGACTCAGTATAAAGGTGAACC